>NW_027185896.1:9791577-9855173 GCF_028583685.1 Petaurus breviceps papuanus | reverse complement strand
CCCACCTCTCACTCCTCTTCCCCACTCCCAAACAGCACCCCACTGGTGAATATCCAGAATGGCGAATGTAAAATTAATTTCATAGGGGTAAGATCAGCACCCCAAAATCTAACTTTCAGTATGAGACTGCATTTCAGGAAACAATGCTTCGGGGTCTAGACTGCTAGGAGGGCTGTAGCCATGTTCTTTTCCTCAGTGCTCCCCAATTATCCTTTACTACCTATAGTTATTGTCCAGAGGATGATCCAATCCCAGCAGAATTGGGGAGTGGAAAGGTGTCCTATGCTGTCACTGGCAGGCCCCACCCCATCATATCCTGGCTTCCTCAGACTCAGGTACAGAACAGGCTGAGCTTCTGAGGGAGTTGGGACACACAGAGAAGCTCTGTCCTTCCTCCAGCCTCTACCCCTCATTCCTACTGCTCAGGAGAGACAGAATACCATATCCATGGTCCAGTGAAAGGGTAATGCCACTGTTACCAGGCTGGGAGGGTTGGGAGAGGGGGATAGAAAGAGAAAGCTACTCTTCTGGGAGGGAGGGAGTTCCTAATCATCAGAGGGGGTGTTTGTTCAGGAGGCAGTAGAATACAATTCCTTGGGCAGAGAGGAGTATTGGGGAGAAAGTGGCATAAAATGACAGGTTGACAGGGGCTCTAGGGGCGGGAGGGAGAATGTTTCTAGAAATGAGGTTCCCCAGGACAGAAAGTGGGAGACATTAGGGAGGGGTCTAATTGGAAGTTCACAGCTGGGTATGCTACCAGAGAAACAAAATCAGACTCCCCTTTCTCCCATTTTGCTCTCTCCAACCATACATACAGGCAATATACAGCTCTCCAAATAATAAACCCAGTATCTCAAGACCCTGAGGATTCTTCTCCAGCCTGATAGGTCAGCTATCTCTGCTCCTTCCCCCCATCCTCAGGTTCCATTCTTAGGAAAATTGCCTCATAAATGGAGCCCCTACATATACATATATGTACAGTGCACAAATGCAGAAACTAAAGAGCCCTAAACCCCTTCCCCCTAGCCAGAAACATGTGCCTGCTAGCCCCTCCCCCATCTCACTCGTGCACATGTGTCTGCACCCACGCCCCTCTCCCCCCATCACCGACCCGAACACATGGACACCCGCACTCCTGGGCACCTGGCCTACACGTGAGCACCCCAGCACCAACCAAGACCTATGGCTTCAGCTAAAACAACCCTGCCTCAAAGGGTCTGAGCCAAAGAATGGGGATGAAGATCCTTAGCCCTATTCCAAAATGGGTTAACTCCTTCTCTCCCAGCCCCCACCCAAACCTTCTCTTCCAGCCCCCTAGGCGTTTTGTCACCAATAAAGAACTCCCGGTTGTCATGGAAATTAGTGCCTGGTCTGGGCTGAGAGAGAGAGAGAGAGAGAGAGAGAGAGAGAGAGAGAGAGAGAGAGAGAGAGAGAGAGAGAGAGAGGATTCGGGGATCCCTCCGAGGATACAAGAAAGGGTTGAGGGGATGGAACTTGGGGAGCCGAGCAAGGGGAAGGAAATGGGCAAAACAGACCCTCCCGGGGCACCGGAGTGTCCTGCACACAATAGGTGCTACTCCACAAATGCTGATTTAATTGAATTTTGATCTGCTAGTATAAGCGGGTCAGTCGACAACAGATCTGGCTCCCAGCTGAGCTAGCCTTTCTGCACCCAAGGCTTTGGGTCCTATATGTCCAGAGACAAGGGTATAAGGAGGGGCCATGGGATCAAGGGATATGGTGGAACACACGTCCTTCTGGGGAGCTGCTCCAGAGAACTTTTGCTCCCAGACCCTCTCTGGGCCCGGAGCACCCCTCCCCCACCCCCTGAGAAGCCCGCGTGTTCAGCCTGACAGGCTGCTCAGCTCGGCTCTCAAAGCTAGTCTTCGCTGCCTCCCTTCCCAGAGGGGCTCAGTTCTTACCACTCCACGGCCCCGAAAAGCACAGAACACTCCCCCCTCCCCCAACCACCCAACACACACACACACACACACACACACACACACACACACACACACACCACTCCGGTTGCTGTGCCGCCAAATCTCGCACCTAAAAGAAACTAACCCCTCCACCCACCCAGTCCAGGGGTCCTTTTAGCTCCCTTAGGGCTAAGCCGTGTATGTTCCTAACCCTGCCGTTGGTCTCAGGGACCCACCTGCAGCGCCTGTCCCGTCACAAGGAAGCTGCCGACTCGAGGCTCAAGGGGCTCCGGAGGGTCCAGGGATGCCGCAGTTGGCGGCAGGACAGAGTCCGCTCCGGGCGGGGGAGATGCGGCGCCGAGTCCAGCCGCTCCCCAGCTCCGCGCGCCTCCAGCATCGCCCGCCGCTCCCCAGCGCAAAATTCGCACCGGGGGCCGGGGGAGGGTCAGAGGGGGTGGAGCTTTATTCTATTCGGGCCCGCCCCCGTGGGGGAGGAGCCATGAGTATGGGCGCGGGGCGGGGGTGGGGGTAGGGGGGTTGGGGAAAAATCAAAATGCACTGGTGACTCACCCAGTATTCCTAGCCCCCTCCCCGACCCTCGTTCTCAGGAGAGGTTCTGGAAGTGTACGAGTCCTGAACCAGGAAAGGACCCCTCTCCCCAACTTTTGATTCACCGCAGCCCTCCAGCCCCTCCTTCACTCGGGATGCAGGAAAGAATTCTAAAGCCTTCCATGCAGCAGGGAACAGGCAGGGCTAAGCCTCCACGTGCCCATTTTACAGAAGAGGAAACTAAGGCTGAGAAAGAAAAGGTTTTGCCCAGGGCAGCTCAGCCATCCAGAATGCTCTGCTTAGGGGCTCAGACTGCTTTAGTCCTTTCCTAGTTCTCAGTCCCTAGTCAGTGATTCGGACACTGAAGATGTCTTGCCCTGGAGATTCCAGGGATGAGGAGGGACATGGGAATTTGGAACGAGGAGAGGAAGCCTTGGGGCAGAGACTGGGCTGGGTCTGTGCATAGACAAAGACAGAAAACATGCATGTAATTCATGTTAGTGTGTCTGTGCTGACGCACGTAAGCGTGTGTTGGGGATGCAAATGTGTATGTGTCTCCCTGGATGTGCGTTGAATTGGTGGGCGTTTGTATGTACATCTGAGCATATGACTATTGTGTATGTTTCTGTATATTGTGTCCACATCGATATATGTTCATACATTGTGTATGCGTCAATAGGAGATTATGTGAGTTTGACATTTAGGGGTTCTGTTGGAAAGCTGGTTACACTAATCGTCCCTTTCCATCTCCCTTCCGTCCCCACTGGATAGTATTATGAGACAGTACTTAGGAAGGACTGAGGTTAGAGCAAGCAAGCGTTGTGTAAACTGGGTAAAAAGATATCTTGAGAACTGCCTTATAGGACTTAAACGACCTGACTCTGTCTTGAAGGGCTGCTGAATTGAATCGTATCCTGGCAACCTCCAGTCTTCTGCCTTGCTTCAGCACTTGGACAGCTCCGGAGGCACTCCGGTACCACTTTTCATTGCTTCTTGTCTTTTCTTAGGTCTCTTGCCTTTGGCCCTGTTGAGGGTTCAGATGATGTGACCGTAGCACCCAGGAATCTGGCTCCCTAGTAGAGCATTAATTTTTCAAATTTAAAACAAATACTTTAAAATAGGGCAAAGTGATAGATGGTGTGTCCCCAAAAGTTTTAGTACAGTTTTAAGCTGTAAGGTTTAAAGGTTTTAAAGGGATTTGGGCTCTAATAGGTTAAAACTGCATTAAGACTTTTGGGACAACTTTTATTTCCAATAATTAATAAATCAACAAGAGTTTACTGAACAACTATTTTGATCCAGGTTCCCAACTATGGAGGATTCAGGTAAATAGAAGGAGGTCTGTGCCTTTCAGGGTAGCAACACTCGACAAAATTAAGGATGTCAAACCTTGTATGCCCAGTGCCTCATATATCACATAGAAAGTGAGTACTGCAAAACTTCATAATAGAAGGAAATCTCGGTGGACTGGAGTGGTCTAGGAAGCCTTTGTTGAGGAGTCTGTGATTTGAGCTGGACCCCGAAGCACAGATAAAATTTAGAAAGAAGGGGAGAGGGATATTATAGGGAGGAGAAAAACCACAGAGATAGGAATACAAAAGGCCAGTTCTCTGGTGTGAAGGGACTCTGGAGCCTGCTGTTTGAAGGCTCTTATGTAAGTTATCTAAACCACTTCTTTATCTCCAGGCAGATCTAAGCAGAACTGAGGTATAATGTTGGGGAGAGAGAAGGTGTTGCTATAAGCTCTGTATACCTACCTCACTCCTTCACCCTATTCGGTGTCCTAGGAGCTTCACTGGTCACCATTTTGATCATATGGTCCAGAATCAGAGGCCGTTGGCCTCTCTGTGAATGGTCCATCCTGGGCATTACCCCTGCTTTGGGGGTTTATAAGCCATACTAATAAAGATTCAGATACATTCACTGGACAAATACAACCAGATCTCAGTTTCCCACTACAGAGGAGAGGATTCAGGAAGGTGGTAATCCACAGAATCATATAATCTCCCAAAGTACTTCTTTTAGCTTCAGATTGCTTTAAACAATTTGAAAGGAAGCAGATGTGTTTTCCCCATCCTATCTGATTCTAGTTAATATTGTAAAAGGCCTGTCTTTCCTGGCTTCACTGAGACCTATGTCAGGGGAAGGTGGTGCAGTGGGATCTATCCTTAAAATTTTCGTCAATTTGCCTGTATCTCTTTTACACTTATTCTATCTTATATAAAAGTTATTTGCATATGTGTCTTTCTCTATGAGTTTGCAAGTGTCCAAAGTGGAGAGTCTGTATTATTCAGATAATCTGCATGCAAGTAATTGAGAACTAACTTCACATTTATTAAATATCACTAAGGAAGTTCCTTTGGTTTCTAGTTTGCTGTCCTTGGCAGCCACAGATGACCCATCAGTAGCAACACATATTCAAATAGTAGTATATAACTTTCCTTTTTCTGTCAAGGACACCACCATCATTCCAACCACCCAGTTTCACAATATAGGCATCATCTGCAACCCTTCACTCTTTCTCATCCCTCAGATACAATTAGATGCCATGTTTTGTTGATTCTGTCTCCCCACAATATCTCCTGTACCTGTTCATTTCTACACACAATTACTACTCAAATTCAATTCTTCCTCTCCTCCCCTAACTGCTCTCCCAGCATTAAGTCTCTTATCTTGAATCTACCCTCATATAGTTACTAAATTGACATTTGTCAATCACAGTTCTGACCACATCATGACTCTGTTTATGCAATGTCAGTAATTCCTCATTGCCACTAGGATAAAAATCTCTTTTTTTCTGATTTCACATTAATTTCCCCCACTACCTTTGTGTTTCAATTGTTATAAATTGTTACTGTACTCCATGCACAACACTCCATCTCCCACCTTTGCACAGGTTGTCTTCCATCATGGAATGCTCTCCCCCCTCATTTCTGACTACTGGAATCCCTAGATCTCTTCAAGGTTCAGGTGAAGTCTTATTTTTATGAGGTCTTTCTGAATCCCCCAGTTGTTAGTGTTCCCCTCCTCCCCAAATTACATTCTATATATTTTGCATTTGCTTATATATTTAGATGCTGTCCCTCTCCTTCAGTTCAATGTAAGTTCCTTAAGATCAGGGACTGCTTTGTTTTTGTCTTTGTATCTGCAACTTCTTCCACTGTTCCTGGAAAATAAATATTTATTGAATTGGATGATTAGTCCTTACAACAACTCTGTAAGGCAGGTAGCACAAATATTATTATCTCCTTTTTACAGATGAGCAAAATAAGGCTCTAAGAGATTTAGTGATTTAGCCATGGTCACAGTCAATTAAGTGTCTGAGCAGAAATTTGAATGTAGGTTTCCTGGCTTCAAGTCCAGCTTTCTGGCTACTATGCCATGTTCCTTCCAATACCAGCAGTGTGGTGATTTGTATGTATATGACTAGAAATGACTGTCCTCACACTGAATACACATAGACTATATTCTTTGGTAAATGTCATTGATTTTTGTGCTTAGTTTGATACATTCTCTCCCAGCTACCCTGCTCTTGTCCATAGGAAAGAGAGACAGGAAAAAACCTGGATTTGGGGGATCAGACTTAACTGGACCTTCTGTAGGGGATGCCCTTATTTAGTTCCCTCGGGACCAATAAGAGGAAGGCTAGAGGATTTTTTTTCCAGGAATATAGATGGATGTAAGTATATGGAGATAATCTGCACACAGTAGGCACTCAGTGAATGTTAACTCTTGGCCATGATGATATATCTATGTGCAGTCATGCCTGTGATGGCATGAGTGTGTGTACATGTGCCTGTTTCTCTCTAATTCCCTGGGCATCCAATTGAATGTGCACTTTTGTGTGTGCATGACTGCACACACAAATCCCCAGGACTGTCCTCTCCCCATTTCTGAGAAACAGATATCCAGATCATAAATGAGGAATAATTTCCAGAGACCATAGGTTTATCTTTAGTTTGTGCAGGAGAGGGGAAAAGGCAATGTATGACTGACATGCCATGGGTGTGACATGACCTAGGGTCATAGGAGAAACTCCCCTGCCAGGAATTTGAGCTTTTCCTCCTACAGTCTGGGTAGAGACCAGGGCTCAGCAAGAATCAGGTGAATAAAGCTGTTTTAGATCATTCTGAAGGTTGGAAAAGAGAGCAGATGACCCATGGAGGAACCAAGGGGAACTAAGATACCTAATGTATGGAAGCCCCCTTGCTGAATTGGACCAAGAGGAAAGAAGGGCTTAGGGGATGGAGATTGCAAGTCAGTGTTGCCATAACTACCACCCAAGAAGTCCTGAACTGAAGGGATATGAAAACAAGGGCCTCTCCAGAATTTAACCACTGAGAAAGCAAGGGATTCCAGTAAGAGTGGTGCAGGAAGAAGGCTGAAGTTTCACTTTGGCTCCATTCTCAGTTTTTATGGTCTGGGCACCCATCACTCCAGAGCTGGATTCTTCCCTGTCAAATAAGAACATGTGAGAACTCTACTTCCTAGCTCTTGTTTGGGCATGGATGGGTAAAAGCCTGGGTTTGAATCTTGGCTCTGCTACTTACTGTCCATGTGACCTTGGGCAAATCAGCTTGCATGTCTGAGCCTCAGTTTCCTCATCTCTAAAGGAGGGGTCGGCTTAAATTATTTCTCTGGTTTCTTCCAGTTCTAAATTATCCTATGACCCATCCTTCATTGCCTGGCTTTAGGAAGGCATCAACTCTGTCTCCCAGCATTCCTCTATAAGTGCTTGTCAAGAATTCTCTTTAACCCAGAAGAGAATAGCTTTCTTTTCACATCCAAGGCAGCCAGCCCCTAGACTGGGTGTTCAGGGCTTTAGGCCCTGGCTGTTCCCCTCCTAGGGCAGAAGGCTTAAGGTCTCCCAGTCCATTTTCCTCACCCTGAGGATCCTGAATCTTATCATTCCTAACTTCACTCAACAAGTATTTATTGATTATCTATAACAAACCACGTAATTAATATTGCCCCTCTATCTCTATTTCCTGGCTCATAGTTAGAATAGATCTTATTTTCCATATTAAAATTGAGAAGTTCATTCTTAGAGTTCTAAGATGGACCTTTCTGCCAGTCTATTACTAGGTCTGGGTTCACACATTCCCCTCCCCTTTTTTTTCTCCTCTCAATCATACAGTGAACTGGTGTTCTGTCTGCTTCCCTCCCCAAGAAAAACTTCTCAAGAAAAGGCCCTACTATTTAGTCATATATACCTTAATGAATCAATAATCAACAGGTACTCGTTAAGTAAGCAATTACTATGCACCAGACTCCATGCTAAGCTCTGGAGATAGGAAAAAAAAGCAAAAACCATTCCTGACCTCCAGGACAATTCAACAATTTCACTATAATGTGGACAATTACCATATATATATATATATACATACATGTAAATAAATACAAATTACATACAAAGTAGATGGTAAATAACTTGAAGGGGAAGGCATCAACAGAGTGGGGATAGGGAAATTGGAAAAGGCCCCCTGCAGAAGGCAATGTTTTCAGCTGAGTCTTGAAGTCAGGGATTCTAAGAGGGGGAAGGTGAAAAGAGAGACAGAATTCCAGGCATGGTAGACAACCATGTTCAAAAGCACAGAGATGGGAGGTGGAGAATTCTGTATGAGAATCCAAATCAGCCAGTATGGTTAAATTGGAGAGTGCATGGAGGGTAATTACGAATATGTAAATATACTTCTTGATTTCATAGAACCATAGAATATCAGATGTGGAAAAGAAATAAAAGATTACATAATCAGACCTCTAAATTTTACATAGGGGAACTGAACCCTTAAAGAGAGAGAGGAATGGATTTGCCCAGAGCTGTGCAGGGAATTAGGTCTGGACTAGAACCCAGGCTTCCTGACTTTCAGAGGATTAGCTTCTAGGTGTATAAGCAAGGTAGGCAGACACCCAGAGCACAGCACAAAGGAGGATGTGCACGTGGTGAGGAACGCTTTTAAATGTGACTTTTAATAAAAGCATATATTTTTAATGCCTGAAAATTTCTCTCTCCAGGGCACGTATTTATTTTGCGTTAGGTGCAGTTGTGTTTTAATCATGTAAGCTCAAAGCTTTCTGATGGTGGCAGGTTGGGGGAAGGGCAGTCATGTACAGGGGTGCCATTTTCAAACCTTGCCCAGATTTTAGATGCATTGTCCCAGCTCTGTCCAATTCTCTGGAGGCCAGGGTAATTTGCATAATCAGTTCAATCTCTGCTTGTCTCCAAGTAAAGAGATTTCATGTCCTGCAAGTCCTGAGAGGAGGGTGGGTGTCCTTCTTCCCCAGGGGTCCTCCAAAGCTAAAGGCAGATGGAGTGCCTGGGAGGGTGAGGAGCAGTTAATTCTGACTAAGAGGGATATCTGTGCCTAGTCTGAGGAAAGAGTTGCAAACATGACCCCACATCAGAAATTATGACTGGGGCAAACTACCCACTCACAAAAGAACATTTGAAATATCCCATTGCCTGGCCTGGGGTTTTTGGAGCATAAGACAGAAACACCTCTGTTCCTGTTCTTTGCCATCCCAATCTTTGATATTTACCATTTGCCTCTTTACTCAGTGTTATTTACTCCCCCATTCATTGGACTATAAATTCAGAACTGTAATAGATCTTGGAAGCCATTGGATCCAGCATTACAGATGAGAAAATGGAGGTACAAAGGTTAAGTGACTTTCCCGGGGGACACAGATAGTAAGTGTGTAAAGCTGGATTGGAACACAGGTCTTCCTGATTTCATGCTCTGGTATTTTACCCTTAATTTCCCCATATTTGCTCCCACTCTGATGTTTGCCCCAATTTCTTGCTTTTTTTATGTCCCTTGTTATTTTGTCCATCCCCTGGTAGGTACTCTTATTTACTCTTTGTGTCCTAACATTTACCCATTCTCTCTTCTTTGCTCCTAGTCTAATATTTTTTGGGGTTTGGACATTTTTTTATCCAACTTTTTGGTATTCACAGTCTTTTCCCTCATATTTGACCCTGTTACCTGGTATTTGCTATTACCTTGCATTTAAACTGCACCTCCCCCCATTCCCTGGTATTATGTTTCTATTTTATGCTATTTGTCCTATATTCTGGTTCCTTCCATTGGTATTTATTTACCCCCATCTCTGATTTTTCATTTCCTTCTCCTACACTGGGACAATATCCCTAAGGTGTGTTGCCCATAGGAGAAGTCACACTCATCCCCCTCTGCCCCATGTTTCCCTCTTATCCCTGTTGGGCATCCTTTAAACAAGGAAGGATCCTTTCTGATTTATAACTTCCTCATCAAAGTAGTCTTCCATGGTGCTGAATGGACCTATGGTTGAAGTCCTGCAGGAGAAAAGGGCCAGAGGCTAGGGCCTAGTCCCCTGGCCAGCTAGCTGGATTCTGGGTGGAGGCCCTTGAGTGTTATGAGAATGCATCTATGTTCTCTGGATCTGGAGGGGTGAAAGGCTCAGGGACCACCTCCGCTCTCCCCCCCACCCCCAACCACAATCCTGCATGCCATCAGAAAGGATCCTCTCCCTCTGTCCCCACCCCCCAACTATGAGTCATTTGGCATGCTGTGTGGGTTATTACTTTGTGTTTGAAATCTCCATGGCAACCAGCTGGCAATCAAGGGTAATTGTGCTGGTCGCCTGGGCAACCGGGGCAAATCCCAGAGAAGAAGCAGCTCCTTGGGCCCTGAAGGTTCCGGACAGTTGTCCTTGAGAGGCGAAGAAGACAGATTTACATTTCTTGGGCCACTACCATCTTTGTGATCTCAAATCAGGAGCTGTAGGGGAAACTCAGTCTGCCTAGGCTAGGCTAGATACTAGGTTTGTTGGTGGGAGCCTGTCTTTTCCTCTCACATCTAGTGGGGATTGAAGGATCTTTGACTCTAGATGGAGAGGATGGAGTAGAGTGGGGAAGACTGTGTCACCAAGCAAGACAATATCCCTAAGGATAAGGAAAGGAAGAGAAGAAGCAACCAAGGTTGGAGCATTTTGTAGCAAGGACATGGCATTATGCCTCTTGAAGTGCCACCCCCCATCCTACCTCAACTGGAATCCTATGACCCCAACAGATATCAGAGACCCAGAGCCCTCTGAATCCCAGAGTAACTTTATACTCCTATGACCATCACAGGTGGTACTTATAGATGGCCCATGGGCCCTCTTCCTGGTATTCCCTGCGGCTCAACCACAGAGTCTGGAAGGAATCAAGGGAGGCCATAATGGAGCCACCTAGCCAGGCAGCCATGGCCCGGTGAGGCAAGGATAAGACTGTAGCTGTGGGCCCCAGATCCTGCTGGACCCTCTCAGAAAAGCCATTCAGTAGAGTGGTCCCACCTTCCAGAACCACATTAGCTAACAGTTGCTCCTGCAAGTGTGGCTCCAGCTGGCTAATGCTAATCTGTGCCAGCTGGGGTAGACTGGGCTGATCAAGGCCCAGGATGTCAGGCTTAAACAAGATCTCAGGACAGCGGAATCGTTCAGCCCCAAGGGAGAGAACGTGCTTGTCTGGGAGGACAAAGTCAAGCCTATACTTGCCCTCTATTTGGCAGAGTTCAGAGACCATGTCTAGGGTCACATAACAGCAAGTCTCCTTCATATGGGTCAGCACATCAGTCTTGGGTGGTGGCTGCCCACCAGCCAAAAGCAGCTGGGAGAGGTATTCGGAGAGGTCTTTCCCAGCCACATCCAGGCGGTAGATGTTCAGTGGTGCCAATTCACCTGTGACGATGGGAGCCACATAGGAAGTGCCATGCCCACTACCCATGACCAATCCTGTGGTACGACCATAGGCATAGAGGGTGAGTAATGCCTGATGAACAGTTTGCATGGCAGGCACCCCAAAGCATTCAAACAGGAGCTCAACAACCTTCTCCCGATTGGTACAGGGAGAGACTGGTGAATCAGCCACCAGTACAGCCAATTCCTCGGGCGCCACACCCAATTTGCTGTAGAAGATGTGGTCCCAGAGGACTTCTAGAGCGTCCCAGTCAGTAACCACCCCACGGATCAGTGTAGTACAAGCTGCCTCTATGTCCTCTGTGATGTAGTAGGGTGTTTTATCCCCTTTGGGATTTCGGTGTTTCCCCACCCGAGTAGGCACTACCGCACGGGTCCGATCCTCACCTGCCAGACCACACTTGCTATAACCTGTTCCTGTGTCTATCACCACAGCAGCCAGGCTTTTGTAGAGGTCTGTCGTGTGGCAGGAGGTCATTTGGGCAGGGGCACGCTCTTGGAAATCAGCATTTAAGTCCAGTTCAGAACAAGGTCCTCGGAATAATTCAAAGTGGTTGGTCATTGAATGGTTTTCGCTTGGCTCAGTGAGAGAATATTTGGTATAATTAGACCCTTGGTCCACCAGAGTCATGGGCAGTGTCTTATAAGTGACACCAGGGCAGGAGTAGGTGCCAACAGACAGAGTCTTATCTGAGGATTTTCTGTAGCTCGCACTGCTGGCTATATCCCGTGAAGTCTTGTTGTTAGTATTCCTGCTTGCCCTATCCTGACACATCCCATCCTTTCCAGCACAGATGTGAATTTCTGGTGAGAGGGGTGTCCTCAGTACACCTACATGGGTGGGCAGACCTTTGTTTTGCATCAAGGGTTGGGTAGAACCTATGCTGCTAGTCACTGTAGTTGCAGCTAATTCCTTGTGGAAGAGGGAAGCACATTGGAGAGACCCAACATTGTTTTTTCTGGGGACTTCAGCTATATCAGAAACCTCCCCTATCATACTGCTCTCATAGGAATGGACAGTGAGCCCTTCCTCTTGGGTTGAGCCATAGGAGGTTGATTTCTCAGATTGGCTTTTGACTGTGGCACCCTTGCTATGCTCCATAGTCACTGACCTCTTGGAGGTGTCTGATGACGAGTAAGTTTGTGGGACCCAGAAGGAAGGTGTAGGATTACTCTTGTCTGATGTTGTTCGGGGCCAGCAGGTTTCCTTCTGGTAGGTTAGAACATTTTGTCCAACAAAGTAGGGTGGCTCCAGGGGTATGTGACCACTAAGCAGTCCAATTTTTGTGGGCAGAGGGGTAACAGACCTGCCCCTCTCTTCCAGATTTGCATTGCTACTCCTTGTCACTGACTTTGTGATTTCCCTGTCTGTGACATTAGATGTCTGGGAGTGACCAGGGCTAGTGGCCCAGGGTTGGATTTTGCTAGGAAGCTCAACCTGCTGGGAATCAATGATCAGGGTGGTTGGAGAATGGGGACAGACAACATTATCCATGACATAGATGGGCCGTGTCCCTAGAGTAAGGCTCCTGAGGTCCTCCTTGCAGTGTGCCTCCCCATGAAATCTGGTTCCTTCACACACAACCCCAAATTTGGTCTGACGAGTGCATATGTCTACTATCATGCCCTTTTTGTCTGGCTGGCAGGAGCCTAGAGTACGAGGAGCCTGAAATTGAGGGGGCTGCCTAGAGCAGAGCTCTTGGCTATCCATGCTGCATGTGGCCATGGCTTAATCAGAGACTTTTTTTGTCTCTGATGTAGATGGCTTGGTACTCAGGGTTGGAACCCTATATGAATCCTTCATTAGTAGCTAGCATACAAAGTTCTGTCTTTGTTGTCCATCCCAGCCTTAGTGGGGATGATGACAAAAAATAACTTAGATTTTTGGGAGTAAGGGGAACTTGGATTTCTTGATTGTTTTGGCTCCACTAGAGAAAAACTTTTAATTGGGACCAGAATGTATGGTAATCACTCTCTCCCTAATGTGGTCTGGGAGATCTTTAGGGATGGGCATCTTGCTTTGGACACTGTCATAGGCAATGCCATGGACACCATTGTCATAGGCACTACCATGGATACCGATGACATTGGTGTGGGTACCATTGTCACATTCACCATCAAAATGGCCTACCTCTCCAGGTATTGCCTGCATCGACTTGCCAGAACCAGCCACCAATCTGTTATTTTGATTGCTCCTTAACCGGTGGAAGAAAATTTGGTTTGTGCTAGGACTAGCAACCCTTAACCTTAGGATCTCAGTCTGTCTTTGAACAAGTACCCCATGAATGAGTGTGGTGGAATTGAACTGTCTATTGTCTCCAACAACAGTAAACTGTCTTTTATGGTCAGAGTTGACTGTACTCCAGCCAGTAAAGATTCTGACTAGTTCCTTGATTTCTTCACCCTTCATGGGATGGCTCTTAGGAGCAACTGCTTTTATGTATTGATGCTAATTTTGATCCCACTGGGTTTCACCCTTGGTTAGACTGCATAGTAGTGGTAGCAGTTTTCTAAGACTGGATGTGGCTAGGGGAAGCTCTTTGTAGAGGCCTCTTGAATGGATGTCCAGGTGCAAAATGGGTCCTGACTTCCCTGCCTACATCGGCTGACCCTCATTCTCATGGGTCCATTGACCTTTCCCATTGACCCCAGGCTAATAACTAGGATATGCAGGTATTTTTCTGAGCTCTCTGGGGAAGCTTCAGCTCCCATCCTGTACCTATTGAGTTTAGACCCAGTTTGGGTCATTGCCCCACAAATCTGGTCCTACTCCTAGGCTGCCACCAGGGGTTTTGGCTCTCTGTATGGATTCCAGAATGGGACCTGCAGACCTATAACTACATGGATCAGTGCCTGGGGCTGTGGCCATCTCAGTTGGAAGCTACTCTCCAGATAACTAGGGATCCAGGGTGTGGGGCTTGGTTCCTTGTGATGGGGAATGTTTTCTTGATAGATTCCATAACTCTTACAGGTTCTCTTATCTTATTTTTAAATATTTTATTTTTTTTCCAATTATACATAATTTTATTTTTTATCTAATTACATATAAAAACAATTTTTTATATCTGGTTTTAAAAAAATTTTTTGAGTTGCAAATTCTCTCCCTTTCTCTCTTCTCTTTCCCTTCCCTGAAGAGGTAAACAATTTGATAATATGTTATAATGTACAATAAAAAAAAAGAAAGTAAAAAATGGTATGTTCTGATCTACATTCAGACTCTATCAGTTCTTTCTCTGGAGGTGGATAGCACTTTTTATCACAAAGCCTTGGGAATTGTCTTAGAACATTGTATTGCTAAGAATAGCTAAGCCATTCACAGTTGATTAACCTTACAGTATTGCTGTTTCTGTGTACAGTGTTCTCCTGGTTCTGCTCACTTTAGGTTGCATCAGGTCATTTAAGTCTTTCTAGGTTTTTTATTTTTATTTTTTATGTTTTTTTTGAGGGGGGAAGGCAGGACAATTGGGGTTGTCTGGGTTTTTTTAATTATACTGTGGGTGGCTAGGTGGCACAGGGAATAGAGCACCCCTGGAGTCAGGAGGACCTGAGTTCAAATTCGACCTCAGATACTTTACACTTACTAGCCATGTGACCTTGGGCAAGTCACTTAACCCCAATTGCCCTGCCTTCTCCCCTCCAAAAAGAAAAAAAAATTATACTGCTTGCCATTTCTTATAGCATAGTAGTATTTTATTACAATGATATACCCCAACTTGTTCAGTCATTTCCCAGTTGATGAGCTACTTCTCAATTTCCAAGTCTTTGCCACCACAAGAAGAGCTGCTCTAAATATTTGTATACAAATAGGTTATTTTCCCTTTAAAAAAATCTCTTCTGGATACAGATCTAGTAGAGATATTGCTGGATCAAAGGGTATGCACAATTATGTAGCCCTTTGGACATAGTTACAAATTGCTCTCCAAAATGGTTGAATCAGTTCACAACTCTACCAACGTTGCCTTAGTATCCCAATTTTTTCCATATCCTCCCAATATTTGTCATTTTCCTTTTCTGTCATATCAACCAGTCTGATAGGTGTGAGGCGGTACCTCAGAGTTGTTTTAATTTGCATTTCTCTAATAGTAATTTAGAGTATTTTTTTAAATGTGACTATAGTTAGCTTTGATTTCTTCATCTGAAAACTCAGGCTCCCTCTCTTTATGGCTACCCTATCCAACACCACGCTGACAATATTTCACATTATAGTTTTAAGGTGGATGAGAGCAGCAACTCCTAGAGACCAGGCATCCAGCTAGAGGTATTAGAGACACCAACTTCTTCTTTCCTCAGATACACATGTGGCAGAGCCCAGGAATACTTTCTTGGAAGAGGAAAGACCTCAAGTGGCAGGGGAATGGGGGTGGGTGAGAATGGAACCTCCAGTAACTCCTGGCAATGGCCCAGCCCCTAGAGTGGGACTGGGAGGAAGGAGAACATTTTGTTTTTCCTGCTTCGATATAACCCAGGGAAAAGGAAGGAAGGACAAGGAGTAGGGGGTAAATGTATATGGCTCTCTGATCTACTGAGGTCCCAGTGGCAAGACTTCATCTCTTCTCCAACCTCCAACATCCCACCAAGGGAAGTATGATAATGTCCTCTATTTTATTATATTTTAAGGTTTCTTTTCTTCCACAATGACCCTTTGAGGTAGGATATGAAAATAAGGAGGAAAATGAAATGACTTGCTCATTCACAAAGCCTGGGAGCTGGGCCTGAATCCAAGCTTTGAACCCAAGTACTAGTACTCACTCCATAAAAGTGAGATATGGACAAGAGAGTATGTTGAATAAGGGTCCCTTTGCCAGAATTCTTTCCAGAGTACCCCACTGCCCTATGTAACATGTAGACCCATAAATATTTGCTGAATTGAAGAGCAGGAAAAAAGAATACTGATTCTCTTAACTGGTTCCTTCCCAAAGGGTAAGATCCCCTTCTCACTTTGTCAAGGTGTAAACCTGCATTGTCCTAAGCTGAAAAGGAGTTGTTTGCTGATTTAGGGACTATTCCATGCACTTGAATGATATAATCTTGGACTTGGTCTTCAAATGTGGTGTAGAACTGAAGAATTGGAGACATACAGGGAGAGAAGATTCAAATAGGCATATCTAAGGAACCAGGAGAATTGAAGAGGAAAGGGAGGAAGGGAACAAGTATTAAGCTTCTACTATGTATTATTGCATGGGGAGAGTATGAAAGATGGAAGATCCAGATAATATGGTAGTGATGGCTCCAGTCTCATACCTTCTTGCTGGCAAAATGGATACTCAGTTGTAGCAGCAAGCACCCCAGGGTGGCTGCCAACACAGGTTCTTGGATCTGCTTTGATAAAGGAAAGCAACTCAAAATGGGTTAACAAGCTTACTTTAATCAGTCAAACATATGTATCGTTTACCTAGTTCAGGGGAAAAAGGTCAGCACCCCGAACTTCAGAATATACAGACAGAATTATCAAGACAGAGAAACAGATCAAGTAGACAGTTTCCAAACTGTCCAACCATTACATCCATACCAAATCAACATCTGGGTTTCAACATCTGGGTTTTTCAAAGCCGAGGAGGGGCTCTCAACAATGGCTTCCCAGAATCCAGATCAAATCACAGAACACTTCTCAAAGTTAGCCCCAAAACAAAGCTACACATCAGGGCTTATATAGCCTTCTCCAGGCTCAGAGAATGTAACAACCTTATTGACCCACTGGCCAATCAAAAAGTATCTACTGAAAAACAAGCCTCCCACCCCAGGCTCCAGGTGCACTTTAGCCTAGGGGCAGGGAAGATCTTTAAAATTTACATTCCCATTATTATACATCAGTACAATTCAGGGGAAGGCACAAGGAAGAAAGTTATGTTCTGTAAGAACTTTGACGGTGGCTGGTCTGGTGGTAGACTTAACTGGCTCTGCAATCCTACATCCTCTATAAGTATACTCTGCTGTTAAGGTAGGGTAGCTAGGTGGTACAGTGTGTAGAATGCTGGGCCAAGAGTCAGGACGACCTGAGTTCAAATCCAGTCTCAGACATTTACTAGCTATGTGACCTTGGGCAAGTCACTTAATCTTCTTTGCCCCAGTTTCTTCATCTGGGAAATGAGCTGGAGAAGGAAACAGTAAACCACTCTAATATCCTTGCCAATAAAACCCCAAATGGGGTCACAAAGAGCCAGATACAACTGAAACAACTGAGGAACAACAAAAGCTGTTAAGGCAAACCTCTCACCCTGAGATGGGGGAAGAGGGCCAATACAATCCGTTTACAAATCAGAGGTGGGTCAAGAAACATATGGGATCACGTCATACTGAACCTTCAAAAGCAGGTGTTCTGGTGTTGAACCATATGGTTCCATGTACCATCATGACCTCTAGATCCATAATGATGATGGACCCAAACTCTGCCGTTATTCAGTCCAGCAGGATGGAGAATGTACCTGAAATCTCTTGTGGTCACAAATATGACCTACAAACAGCAATATAGTTGAAAGCATCAGCACAATTCCTCCATTGGTCCTGACTCCAAAGTGAGGAATTTTTAATTGTCTAGTTCTATTTTCTCCAGTACCCACATCACTTTGTCAAACCTATAGTCACTACCTAGGAATCAGTATGAAAAGAAATTTGTTTGTCCCCATCCCTCATGGCCCCTATTCACTAGCCACTGGCTCGCTGGGAGGATTTGCCAGCATCCTGATACCCCAGGCTGTCCCCTATTATTGAATTAATGGCAGCCAAGGTCCAGTGGTATAAGACTTCTCTCAAAAAGAGAAGAACTATCAGTAAACCAGGAAAAACAGCATTCCCCCAGAACTAAGTCCTTGTAAGTAGGGATCAACTGGGTCAGTAGAATAGGCAGAGCACGGAGGTTGGAAGTGAAGGTCAGACTCTGACAAAGTCACGGTCTGCTCTGTGAAGGTCCGCTAAGACCTAACGGGTCTACGTGAGCATGATTTAACAATGGAGACCCCTGTACCTTACCAATCTTGCATCACTCAACTCCTAATGGGAAACTGGGTGTAGGGTAATGGTATGGGCCTGAATCATCAGTTTAGTAGCAACTAGGGCACAACAATGGGCAAATAATTGTTTTTTTCAAAAGTAGGGAGTGGTCACTTCCAGGAGCTTAAACTCCAAAAGCCTCATGGTCACTTAATTTCGCCACCTCTTGGTGCCTACTGAAGGCTCTACTTAGCCTAGTCCTTATGGAACCCCTAAGGACAATGGCCCCATGTGATTATAGGGACCTAGAGGAAGGTCCCACTGCAAAGAGGCAGACATGGGAGTGACTAGTTAAATGGGGACCATCAAAATACCCAGGTGAAGGAAGTGGAATCTCTAAAACTGAAAGGGTTGAAGTCTGGAAGAAAGGAAGCCAAATCAATGATGATCTCCAAAAGGCTTTCCCCACTCCCTTTAAAGGAAACTAGACGAGCCTACGTAAAATAGGTGCCGCTCTAACTCTGGCTCCCATTTGTTCAGTCTACTTCTTAACTCAAACGACTTCTGCTTTATATCTAGAACCCTCATCTCTCCTCTGAGCTCTTGTCCTGCATTTCTAGCCTGCTGGACATCTCCACCTGGACGTCTCATCTGCATTTCAAACTCAACACATTTAAAACTAACTCAATAATATTCCCCCCTCCAAAGCCACCCCTCCTAACTCCCCTACTTCTGTCAGGGGTACCACCATGCTTCCATTTACCCAAATTCTCAACTTAGAAGTCATCCTCAAATCTTCCCTCCCACTCCTCCCGCCATATCCGATCAGTTACCAAGTCTCATCATTCCCACCTACTCAGTATCTCCCCATTTGACTCCTCTCATATCACAACCACTTTAGTGGGTCTTTATTACTTCTTGCCTAGACAATCAAAATAACCTATTAAGGGTTTCTCTCAATAGCTAGTCTCTCAATTCTTTTATCTATCCTCTCTGCATATGCTAAGTTGATATCCGTAAAGCTCAAGTCTGACCATGCTACTCCCCTCCTCAAGAAGTTTCAATGGCTCCCTATTGCCCTTATGATAGAATACAAACTTATTGGTTTGGCATTTCTCTAATATTTATTCTGTGCTACAACCAAACTGGCCTACTTGCACGTTCCACATAAACACTCTTCCACCACTTACCTCCATGTCTTTGACTCGGCTGTCTCTTACATTAGAAAGCTCTTCTTCCCTCCTCTGAAGAATGGAGCCTCTAACTTCTTCAAGGCTCAATTCAACTACCACTTCCATTAGAGGCCATTCTTGATTCTCCCAATTGTTAGTGCCACCACAAGACATAAAGTGATAGGGTCAGAAATACAGGTCTGGAAGTAACTTTAGAGGGTGGCTAATCTGACCTACTCATTTTATAGGTTAAGAAACTGAGGCCCGATATCACCGCATTTTGTTGTTGTTCAGTCGTTTCAGTCATGTCTGACTCTTCATGACCCCATTTGGAGTTTTCTTGGCAAGGATACTGGAATCATTTGCCATTTCCTTCTTCATCTGTAATACAGATAAGGAAACTGAGGCAAACAGGGTTAAGTGACTTGCCCAGGGTCACACAGCTAGTAAGTGTCCAAGGTCAAATTTGAGCTCAAGAAGAGGAATCTTCCTGACTCCAGGTCCAGCACTCTATTCACTGTACCACATATATACATATACATATATATACATACATATGTGTGTATGTGTACATATATATATACATGCATATACATATATATGCTATTTTGCATATATTCTGTATCTGTTTGTCTATGACTACATTATATTTCCCCAAAAGAATGTAAGCTTCTCGAGGGCAGGGACTGTCTCACTTTTTTGTGTGTTTCTATCTATAATGTCTAACCTCGCATATAGTAGGCAATTAATAAATGCTTTTTGATTGATAGAGAAGGAACTTGAGGGCTTTTTGCATAAGAAGGAAGCAGACAGGGCCTTGAGTATATCCTAGCCGTTCCTCCCTTCCCCATGACCTACTCACCATGGAATATCCTTTCTCAAGACCTACTCCCTTTCTCCCACTGGTGAGTTCCTCCAGGACCCTCCACTTTGTATAGGGCCCCAGACTTGCCTACCTTCATTTCCCTCCCAGTCCTGTTTTCAACTTCCTCTGAACTTTAGAACCATGCCCCTGCCCATGGTACCTTCATTCCCATAACTGACTCTCCTTCCTCCTTTCGAAGCAGACTTTTGAATGTTGTCTTTCCCCATTAGAATGTAAACTACTGGAGGGGGGGGGGGGCTAGGTGGCACAGTGAATAGAGCACCAGCCCTGGAGTCAGGAGGACCTGAGTTCAAATCCAGCCTCAGACACTTAACACAAAAACTAGCCATGTGACCTTGGGCAAGTCACTTAACCCCAATTGCCCTACCCCCCCCCTCCACTCCCAAAAAGAATGTAAACTCTTGGAAGGTAAGCTCCTTTCTTGTTTTTGTATCTCCAGCATTTAGCACAGTGCCAGGCACTTAGTAAATACTTGTTTCTTTCTTTCCTAAGGATCCTCAGCTACAGAGGAGGAGAATGGGAGGTTCAGATCTTGACTCTGATACTCCTTAATTGTATAACCAAGTAAATTGTGTAAACTTTAGTTTCCACATTTTCGAATATGGGGGCTAAAAATTTTATTGCTTTTTCCCAGAGCTGTTGTGTAGAGAGTGCTACAAAGCTCAAAATACTAAAAAAAAAAATTTGGTATTATTATTCATTGTTATGTCTTATGGCATAGTGCAGTGAGTGCTGGACTTGGAATCAGAGGCCCAGATTTTGAATCCCAGTTTTTATGCTACTTATTCTCTTTTTATGTCCTTCACAAGTCACTTAACATTTTGGAGCCTCAGTTTCCCCATTTGTAACATGAAAGGTAGAGCTAGATGGTCTTTAAAGCCCATTCCACCTTTAAATCCTCCTGTCTTTTCCCTCTCTTTCCAGGGCCCTGCTCTTCTCCCTGGGCCTCAGTATTTCCATTCTGGAAACAGGGTTGTTGTTTCTGTTGTTGGGTTTTTTTTCCTTAAGGCCGAGTCCAGCTCGAACGTCTCCAAAGTGGTATTTACATGGAGGCTAAAAATAGCCACTCTTCATCCCAACATCCAGGGTGTACTGCTAAGGGATACCAGGGGACAAAGACCAGCGGCAGAAGAGATGCTGAATTTGCATCTCCATAATTGGAGCAATTTAGCTAATCCCTGATTCAGCCTCCTCTCCTCCCCTGATCTTTAGCTTGCCCCTTCCTGTCTCTCCAGTGTCTTGCTGGATTTTTCTTTAAGTAAAAAACTGGGACAGTTCAGGACTCTGTGTCGTATCTGTTTAAGCCATTTTAAAGGCCCAGCCCAGCAAGATAGGACTAGATGCTCAGTGCTCCCTTGACCAGCCAATCCCATCTGCCACCTGTCTGCTTAACCTGCACCAGCCACCTCCCGGTTCACTCTTCCCTTTTTGCATTGCAAGTTCACCTCCCAGACAAGCCCTGTTTTCTAGACTCTTTCTCACCAACCTACTTTATTGACATTCCTCTATCTACCTGCCCCCGTCTCTGGGTCTCCTTCCTGAGCAGCTCCCCTGTCCACTGGCCCCTTACTCCTATACCCACTGCCTTCCATTTTCTTACCTGCCAGCCCCATCTACTACCTGACTACCAGTTCCCTGACCCTTCCTGAAAAGACCTCTGTCTGCCAGACCCACCAGACCTTGGTCTGTCAATTCTTTGTCCACCAATCATGTGCTTATCAAATTTCTGCTTGCCAGTCTTCTTCCCACCCTTCCTTGGTCACTGTCCCTTACTCACCAACGCTTGTGTCTTCATCCAGCCCCAACACCTGGGGCTCACAAGCAAGGAAATGCAAAATGGTGTGGCCAGTGGTCTGGCATTCTCAGGTTGTTACTGAGGGTTTGCTGCCCACTTTTCCAGTCAGTAAGCCTCCAAGAGGACAGTGCAGTCCTTCTGATTCTTCCAGAGGTAGAATAACTTATACATCTTGGAGCTAGGAGGAAATGAATTTTCCACTAGAAAAAGCTTCCTCCTGGCCATCTCCCACACTTCATACTCACTGTATGTCCTGGCCTGACCTCCAAGGGAGGGCCTGGAGCTATGCCTGTCCCAGGTCAGAAGCTTTGTGTGTGAACAGATTCTAGCAGCCCCATTAGTGCATGAAAGGAGCATCCTTTAAGCAGAGAAGAAAGTATGGAGGGATTGAAGCAGATTCAGGTGACTCCTCAGGCTAGCCCTGCCTAACTGAGCCTCCTACATTCCTGTTCTCTTCAGTCTGTACCACCAAGGTGATCTCCCTAAAAGTAGGGCCAAAATTAGGACCCTATGATATAGTCCACTATAAACACTGATTTTTGAATCAGAGAACCTGGAGTCCGATTGAGATACCTTTAACATCTTTGAGGGAAGGACTGCAAGTATGATTATCCCCATTTTATAGATGAAGAACCTAAGAGAAGTGAAGTAATTTGCCCAGGGTCCCATGATAACAAGTGCTGGAGCAAAGATTTGACCCCAGATTTCCTGACCCTGTGTCTTTCTTTGTGAAGAATTATCAATGCATCATCTCCCATGAAACCTGAGTATCACCAAACAGGAACCCAAAGCACTGGCTTTTGTGAACCTTCTCTTACCCTTCCCTTTGTAACAACAAACATTTATTAAGTGCCTACCTCGTTTTTAGACACTATACTAAGGACTGGGGATACAAAAAGAGTCAAAAGACAGTCCCTACCCTCAGGGAGCTTGCAATCTAATGGGGGAGACAACATGAAAATAAATATAGACAAAGCAAGCTATACACAGGATAAATATGAAATAATTAAAAAGGGGAAAGCACTGGAATTAGATGAGGTTAGGGATGACTTCCTGTGGAAGGTGGTATTTCAGGAGTATGATTCTGCAGGTTTAAGGCACCGAGTGGATGTTGTGGGGGAGGGGATCCAAGAGTGGCTTCCTGGGGCATAAAAAAAGAATCAAAAGCTGGGCCAGACTTTGGAAAAAAGGAAAGAAGATGTGAGAGTGGATTAAATGCAGGACCTAAAGTAAAGAAGACCTGAATTCAAATCTGGCCTCAGACAAGTACAAGCTGGGTGACCCTAGACAAGTCACTTAACTGCTGTCCGCCTCATTTTCCATAAATGTAATATTGCACCTACCTCCTAGTGTGGTGCCTGGTTTTCCCCACAACTCCCTCTCCCCCAAGGAAGTGACTTGCCAGGTCAGCTCCGCCCTCCCCCACTGGGTCTCCACCCTTTCCCCAGTCTGCTCACCTGCATAGAAGTAGGCGGGCTTCTGGGGGAGTTTCAAGGTGTGTACTGACCAATCACTGCTGACGTAAGGCCCCCTTTATAAGCTAATGTTCTGCCCCAAATGGGGGCTGTTGCTGGCTGCTACTGCTATTGCTGTACCCGAGACATGGGTGGGTGGTGCTGGCTCAGCCCACTACGTGGCCTGATCAGCCACATGGCATTTTTAATAAAGGGTCCATTCTAAATTATTACTTGGGTCTTGCTCCCTACACTTTCCCATCTCTGGGTCTCAGCTTCCTTTTGTGTAAAAGGAGATGGTTGGACTAAACAATGTTTAAGATCCCTTCCAAATCTAAAATACTATTATCTTTGTATAAGCCCTGTAAAAGCATATGAATCTGTAAAATGGGTAGGATACTACAAATGCATCTGTCAGAGCTGTTGAATGAAAAAGGGCCTCTTAAACCTTGAATGGCACATTGAAAATTACAGAAGTTTTCAGACTTTGAAGATCTTAAGGGACAGGTGTAAGGATGTAACACTTTCAGACTTTGAGTGGGTCATTTGAAGCTTGTAAAGAAGAGAGACTTTGAGGGATCATTTGCATATGAAAGGATCAGAAAATTCAGCTGAAGATAGAAAGAGACAATGGATTTGTCCATGAATTTTCTCCACCTCCACTCTGCTTTGGTGTGAGGATATGGAAACGAGAGACCTGGCCCTGGTAGAGTTGAGGAACAAATTCCTGCTATGGAGAAAGAACTCAGCTGCTCAGAATTTGTTTTTCACTTTTCCCCTTGGGCCTCCTGGAGGAATGAGCAAAGTGGGGGGGGGGCGGGCGGGCAGGGAGGCTTCTCTCCTCTCCTGCACCATTGGTGATGGTATCTGGAAGCAGAAGTACATGGCAGTATCCAGTGGAGGGAATCCAGCTGTGGAGTCATGTTGAATGTAGTAGTGTAGTGGGAATAACATAGAATGAGTAGCTACATTTTGTGCTTAAGAACTTGTTATGTAAGCTATTTTTCTCTATCAAGATAAGCTGCATAGTTGGCAGTGATATATGTCCACCAAAATTGGCAAATCATTCCTAATGGCATATGTCCCTCCCAAATCTTGTAAACCACAGATAAACACCTGCTAATGATGTTAGCTTTTATTGAAAGTTTCCATTTATCATAAGCTTAGGTAATGGTCTCTAATCAGAACTTAGATGTAATTTGTAAATGCTCTTAGCTAGAACATAAAAACTCACAGGAGGTCTCAGACATCAACCTACTCCTGCATCATGACTACAGTAAACTCCTGCTTTCCCCAGACTTGGAAATATGACCCTGAGAGCAGTTCTGACTGACAGAGCCCTGCCATATTTCCTCTGGCTGGGAAGAGGGGGAACCCTGTCATAAGCACTGGTTTAAGAAATGCTTACTGGGACCTTTAGGAATGAGGTTGGTGGTTTGTTCCCAGAGGGTCTATTGTTTGTATTATAGAAAAGTCCATACAGTTTCACTGTACGCATCAATGAGTGTGAGTCTTGGTAATGTACTGTCAGCCTTGATAAGCATAGCTGTGGGTAAACTGGTTTCATGCATGTATCTATTACAATTTGACAAAAGGAGTCGAGTCCAGCAACTGAAGCTGCAGTCCTCCTCGGGAGATGCCGGGTCCTGGAGACTATTGGCCCTATGATGATAAGGATTCTAGTTCTTTAAGAGAACTTAGCCGGAATCTGCAGCCAGAATTTTAGCTGAACCTGAAGCCAAAGCCCTATGACCCAACATGATGCCACGTGCCCCATGTAACGGGAGGGTCTAGTGATTGACTCAGCAAAGATGCCACACCCTGTGCAAGGAGCACCTGGAAGATCCCCTGAGAGTACACAGGAAGAAGAGGAGCACCAGAGCCGAGTTCCCTAGGCCACACGTGTTCCCAACATATGTGCTTCTCCATTTGTGAACTTCTTGGGCATCCACTTTTCCCACTAACACTCTGTGTATTTGTAGGACATCACACCATGGGTTTATGGGGGAGGTGTTTTGTTGCTACTTTTCTGACTTTGTCATTCATAAAATGCCTTTGTTTTGAGCTGTGTCCTCTGCCTATCCAAAGTGAAATACACTGGTGAGAGGTTGAGAGCTAGGATGACAAAAAGCAAAAAATATATATACACAGTAACACGGGTGGCTAGGTGGCACAGTGACTAAAGCACTGGCCCTGGAGTCAGGAGGACCTGAGTTCAATCCAGCCTCAGACACTTAACACAAAAACTAGCTGTGTGACCTTGGGCAAGCCACTTAACCCCAATTGCCCTACCATCTCCCCTCCAAAAAAGCAAAAACACACACACATACAAAAGAAATATACAGTAACAGCTTTTTCCTTGATAATTTTATGTTCAATCTGTCTTGCCTAGAGAAGACCAAGGTATTTGTAAAGATGATGATGATAAGAAGACAAAGTAGTAGTTGTAACAATAATAATTGCTAAGGAATCCAAACTCATTGATTTAATACAGATTTATTTTTATTTAATACAGATCATATACTGAACTATGGAAAATAATCATTATTATTACTATAATTGTTACCTTATCCTCTTCTCACATTTTAAGAAATTAGATATGTATATAAATGGTCTGAGAATGAGTTGTTACATTATTATTGTCATAATAGCTACATGCTATTATTCTTTTATATTTAATTTTTTGTAGGTGATAGTGTAAGTAGATAAGTGACTTTATTGTAACTAAATAAGAGTATTGGAATGTAAGCTCATTTTCTGTAGATTCACTGGAAGTATCTGAGAAAAATCCAATAGTAGACCACGATAGACCTTGTCTTCTTCCCATGTGATTTTAATTTCTTCTGCTAGGTCTCTATATTTTGAAAGCCTTTCCTTCCATGTACTATAATTTAGAGATTATAAGTTTTTGTAGGATCAGATTTAGAACTAGAAGGAGCCACAGAGGTCATAAAAGAGGCAGCTGAATCCTAGTGAAGTTAAGTGATTTGTCCAGAGTCACTAGCTTAAAAGTGTCTAAGGAGGGATTTGAACCCATCTCCCTTACTCAAAGTTCAGCAATCCAGTCAATGTTATGTCCAGACAGTTGTAGGCAGCAGCTGACTGTAAATGATACTCAAATGCTAGTATTGTTTATTTTCTGAATTCTCAAGGATATCTTGGGATTTGTGTTTGTTGTACAAGGATTTGTCATCTGTTAGTCTATATATGATATCAAACTTCTGTTGTGCAGTCCTAGCCATTCGATCAAGCAGTTATTTTTTAGATATCCTCGGGTTACTCTATTTTTGCAACCTGCAGTGATATGTTGTGCATTTTCACCCATTTTGCTATGTAATATTGCAAGATCAATATTAATCAATGAATCTGGTTTCTTTATAGATAACCTTTCTGTCATTTCTGATGGCAGTGACAAATGCTTCTAAATTATTAGCATAAACTTCTCCATTTCTATAAATAAATTTGTATGATGGAGTCATTTATTTCATGCTTCTGGAGCAGTTAGGTGGTGCTGGTGGATAGGGTGCTGAGCCTGGTCTCATACTTCTTGAATTCAAATCTGGCTTTAGACACCTACCAGCTGGCTGACCCTGGGCAGGTCACTTCACCCTTTTTGCCTCAGTGTCCTCATCTGCAAAATGAGCTAGAGAAGGAAATAGCAAGCCACTCCAGTATCTGTGCCAAGAAAACCCCAAATGGGGTCACGAAGTCAGACACAACTGAAATGACTGAACAACAACAACAAAATCTGTTTCAACATGTTGTTTGCATTCATATGGATATCATCCATGGAGTACCATTTCATTCTACTTTTAGATCTCAGATATTTCATAGGCACTGACTAGAGATAAAATACTTTTAGTTGCATGAAAAAAATCCAGTGGGGTATGTGTATTGCATGTACATTATGATACATATGCATATACATGTATGCATGCACGTGTGTATATACACAGACCACTGTATTTATGGTTATATTTAAGCCACATATGTTATATGCATACTATAAACATATATGTATGATACACATTTGTGTTTGAAAATTACATGTCGGAACTAAACACATGCGCCTGTTGTCAGACTTGACTAATGCTTTGTGAAGTAGGGTTTGTGTGTCTCCAAAGTATTTCTGTATGTTTTTTAGCTTATATGTTCTGAGAATGTCCTTCAATCATCTTCCTCCTTTTTCAAGTATTAATCAGTCAACAAACATATATTAGGTACTTACGGTGTGTCAGGCACAGGCACTTAGGGTGATGAGTCTTGTGTTTCATTAACATTGTAGGGAGTGGGTTTTTATTTTTTTAATATCCTTTAAAGCTATCATCTTCCATTTTGCTGTGCCAAAAGCATCCACTGACTGGTTTTACACAGGCTAATTGCATTAAATGTGCATTTCCTATTAAGCATTGCTTTCAAATTGCCCCTCAGTTTCTTAGCATATACAGCCTCAGTTTTCTCCTTGACAGACTTAGACTTGATGTGTCTTGCCATGGTGTTTGTAGACTATGGTCCTTCATCCATTGGTTCAATTTGGCCTCTGAATTCAAATTCAAAGCCTTCAGTTTCTATCATTCTTTGGTGTACATGAACTATTTTTTGCTTATCAGGTGCAAATATTTTAATATCATTGGAGAGAACTTTCATGAGATGAAGCTGTTTAATGTGCTTTTTAGTGAAACCATTCGTGTGCCTCAAGTGATTTAAAAGATATTTTGGTATAATTCCTTCTGTGTCTTGAAATCAATAATCATTTCTAGTCAAGAGGATTTAAGTGGATTTAAGTAGAGCCCTAGTTAGTTCAGAACGTCTCCATGGAAGATTTTTACCACATTTTATATGTGTTGTTCTTAACATTACTATATTGGTTTGGTATGTTTTAAATAGAGAATAATTTTCCTTATGAATATTAAATACTCTAGGATTCTTGCCATCCCTGCAATTTTTATGTATTTGCAGTTGGTGACTAAGCCATGAGTGTAGAACTGAGTCAAAGGCTTTTCAATGATCAAATAAAAGTAGTATAAATGTTATGGTGCTTTTAGGTGGCTTGTTCAATAATCGCTGAATTGTCATTGTGTGGTATTTGATTCCTGGACTTAGGAATATTCCTACATAATTCTGCCTTTTCTTCCTATGGCTCTTAATGTAGTATATACTCATGTGTACAGGTCACGAAATGTTTTTACATTCTGTAAAATATTGTGAGAAAATGCATTATGTTTATGTCAGATAATGGATTTTCAAAAATAACTATTTTAGCATAGCTGAGCTATTAGGTAGCTTCACACTATCAAACTTTTTTTTTTTGCCTTTTTTTTTGGAAAGGCAATTGGGGTTAAGTGACTTGCCCAAGGTCACACAGCTAGTTTTTGTGTTAAGTGTCTGAGGTCAGATTTGAACTCAGGTCCTCCTGACACCAGGGCCAGTGCTCTATTCACTGTGCCACCTAGCTGCCCCCACACTATTAAACTTTTAAAAAGGACTTTTCAAAATTTAAGTTTTAGTATGTCCATCCCCTTTTCAAAATTATTTGAGACATAGGCATTATTTTGGTCATTCATTTCACTATTGGGAAAGGGTAGGTTTTTAGTGACTTCAAATTTTCCTTCTTTGAATTTAAGTAGCAAGTCATTTTTACTCATTTTATCTAGTTCAGGTTGGGGAATGAAGTTCTTTCTTCTACCCGGCTTGCATAGATCTGTAATATGTTGTTGTGTGGCTTTGTTGACAAAAAGTGGCACAAAGTCATTGTCTATAACTGGTAAGATTATTTCCAAGTTTGTTATGATGTAATAATGGCTCATAATACTCTAAAAGCATTCACATCTTCAATTCATTTCCTGCCCACCTGTGGTTTGCCTGTTTTAGTGGCCAGTACCATCTGTCCTGAAACATTTTCTGCAGGTGGGTTATTGGTATTTCTGATTTGTTCCAATGTAGTTTGCCTTCTCCTGAGATGGAACCAGAATACAAAAAAAGTACCACATGCTCTATTCTTCTTGGTGTCAAAGTGATCACCAAGATGGTTCCAAGTTGAGCCAGCCTGCAACACGAAGCATGGGGTACTAAGCCAATCAGTGGCATCACTAGAGCCTACTGCCCATGATTTCAGTTTCCCTGCCAGGTTATCATAGCTATCATAGTGAGTAGCCTAGGGGCACTCAGGGAGCCCACAGTATGTCATCCTGGCTGGCATTAGGTGAACTTTGCCCTTGTCTTCACCTTACATGACAATTGGTTAGACTTTGAAAGGGTTGTTGTCCTTATTGTTGCTGCCACTACTACTACCATTTAATAGAATCAAATCGAAATGAGAAAATCAGTGAGATGAGACCAAGTTCCAGGGACTGACATGGAAACATACACCAGGGAGGGTTTGTTAGATTGACCTGTGGTTTGGTAAACATTTTTCTTACAGTTATTTTACCCCATCTGTTTCCTTGTTGTTTGGGGCAGCCTCCCAAGGACTGAAAACTCACGTCAGGGGCTAGGAAGTGAAGGAGGAAAGAAGCTGTGAGATCAGCCCCTAGGGACTGAGAGAAAGGTAACTAGAGTAGAAGCATAAGGCAGGAAACAGGCTAAGCACTTATCTCCGTTGCAGGCTTGATGTGGACATTTTATAAACACATACCCATAGCCCCAAAGCAAACCATAGAGCATCATTCCCCATTTCAGGGGACCTATCTCAGAAGCACTAAGGCTGGAATGCCATCGTTTCAAATCAAGCATAGTCTATTTTATCTGAGCCCATATTCAGAATCTTCCCCAATTCTAAACTTATTCCCCTGAGCCCCCTCGGCCTCCCCAGACTAGGAGTTCCGTGAGGGCAAAGGACAGGTCTGCTCCTCCTCTGTCTCAGCAAAAGACTAAGAAGTACCTAATGACAAAGAACAGGTATGATCCTCTTCTACAATTTCAGAGTCTGAGCTCTCGCAGAGCATTTCTGACCACCTAGTACGGTCCACTCTGCTCCCAGACTGTCTGCCCTCTCAAATTAGAGCCTGGGTCTGATTCCTCTCTGTCTCTTTCAGATTCTTTTCTTCAGTTTTCCCTGTGATCCACTGGAGCCAAGATCTGGGCATAGTAGTTTGCTCAGGGTAAACTTGTGTTCTGCCTCTTTAGCCACCCTATCCCCATCTGCCCCAGCCCTTACTTCCGATCATTATATCAGTGATTTATTACAGGGGCCGTGAACATGCTTGCTTTACCCTCTGCGAGAGAGGCTCTTGACCTGCATCAATTTCAGGGGATCTGTGAACTGATGAGAAATAAAAAATTACAGCTTTATTTTCACTAACCTTTAACTGAAATTTAGTATTTCCTTTGATGATTTAAAAATATTATTCTAAGAAAGGGTCTATAGGCTTCACCAGACTGCCAGAGAAGGAAATGACATTTTTTTAAAAAACACCCTTTTGTAGACAGGAATAGGATAGTAGGGAGATTCAGGTTGTGATTAGAGTTAACACCAACAGAGACCAGATTTGAATTTCCAGGGTGACCCAGAGCCCCCCTGGATCTGGCTTCTGGTGGAGAGAATCCATGGAGGCAGCTCCTGCCTGGGGCCAGGGTGGGCTTAGAAGACCCATAAATAGACAGACTACCTTCCCTACCCCCAACTTCATGCCTCTGGAGAAGAGGGGTGGAGGGACCCTAGCCTAACGACCTTTCCTCCAATCATCTTTGTTTACATTCTCTCCCCAAAGAGACCGGATTGCATTTCTATTTATGATTCAAGGGAGTTAAGGAGCCAGGACTGCGCAAGCCCTGCCCGTTCCCATGGTAACTTCAGAGTTCCCCCCCCCAAAACCCCAACCCTCCACACACATACACACACACACACACACACATACACACAGAGCAAACCAACTTCCTCAGCCAAATCCAGCTTCTGGGTGACTGAGAGATTAAGAGGAGAGGAAAGCAGGCAGAAGGGACAGCCTAGGTCCTGGCCCACCCAGTTGCAGGGAGAGCAAGGCTCTTACTATTGTTAGGATAATCATAGACATACCAAATCCAGGATGTCCAGGATGGTCTCAAAAACCATCTAGTCCAACCCCTCAGTTTACAGATGGGGAAACAAGGGCCCCCAAAGAGGTGAAGATTGCCCATGGTTACCTAGCTAAGAACAGTTAGTAGTCTAAACTAGGCCTTCTGATCCCTGGCCCAGCACTCCTTCACTACCGTGTTTCCCCGATAATAAGACCTATCCCGAAAATAAGCCCTCCCCTTACTGTGTAAGATTCCTCTAAAATAAGCCCTCCCCCGAAAATAAGCCCTATTGAGATTGCTACTGTAGTGAAGGTGATCCCCTGCGCTACACGCTACATTACGGTACCCTCTGTATGCACCGTCCGTCCCCCCCTGAAACGCACACGGCGCTCCGAGCTGCATCCAATCAGAACTGCAGCAGTGAGCGCATCATCCTGTTCTTCCCCAGTGACTTGCTTGCTGGCGCCATTGAGAGCAGTGCCGTGGAGGAGAGCTGAGGCAGGACAACATAAGCCCTCCCCTGAAAATAAGCCCTCTGGTGTTTTTCTTTTTTTCTTTCAAAAAAAAAATAAGACAGTGTCTTATTATCGGGGAAACACGGTATAACACACCACACCACACCACACCACACCACACTGTTTTTAGCTACATCTAGCTCAGTGGCTTCCTCTCCCAGGAAGCCCTCAGGCCTTCTCAGTCCCTCTCAGTCCCCAACAGTGGCAGAGCCCTCCCTTTGCCGCCCCCCCATCTCCAAAAAACAATAGCTCCTTCTGTTTTTGCTCCATCCCTCATCTCCCACCTTTTCCTCCATTTCCTCCCCTTTCCAGTTCTGAACTCCAATTTGGCAGGAATTTTTTTGTGCTTGAGAGTGAATCCCCTTTCTATCCAGATTAGGTCCTTTCCTCTGAAGAGGAAGAGAGAGAGGTAGATTTCCAGACAAGTTCATCCCTCCCCCTCCCCATATTCCAAGCAGAGCTTGTACCTTCTCTAGTCTCCCCTCAAGCTCCAGGCCCCAATGTGATTGGATCCCATAGCATCCCAGCTCTGGTCTCCTGGAGCTGCCTGGACCATCCTTGAGTCTTTTGCTGGGCTCAGCCTGGGGTGTGTTGATGGTGCCAACCCCCAAAGAAGATGCTTCTTAATTCTGAACTATCTCTTGGTCACCTGTTCTTTTCTCCCTTTGGGTCCAGGTAGAATTTGGCTGGCTGGCTCCTTGTCCACTGCTACATCCTGCAACAAGATGAGGTCTCCTGGCTCCTCTTCTCCCCTACTCTCCCTGGGGAGAGTATCACAGTGTTTTTACTGTTCCTAAGGACCAGGAAACAGGCTGCCTAAAATAAATAACACACTTGGGAAAGTTAAGAGTCACATGGCTTCTCTCACAGAACACTCTGGCTGTTAGGTTGGGGAATGAATGGAATGATTCCTCTGTACTAACTCCTTCTTTTACCTTCTTGATTGAAACCGGATTCCCTTTGCCTTTCAGAGGTGACCAGGTGGGCCTGGAACCAGGAAGATCAGAGTTCAGATCCAGCCTCAGACAATTCCTAGCTGTGTGACCCTAGACAAGTCATTTAACCTCTGTTTGAATCAGTTCCTTCAACTATAAAATGGGGATGATGATAATAGCACCTCCCTCTCAGGGTTGTTGGGAGGATTTATAAAGTGCTTAGCACATGGTAGGAGCTTAATAAATGCTTGTTTCCGTCTGTCTTCTTTTATTCCCAAGCAGGCCACCTGTTACTGCAAGGACTGGATGCTACCATTCCCCCTTGGGTCTGGAGTCAGAACTTAATTTGAATCCTTGATTTGCTACCTGAGAAACTTTGCTTGGGCCCTCACTGCTGCTAAGCAATCCTACTACAGACCTCCCTTATCAGCTGCTGTTCCACTGCACTCTGGCTCCTCCAAGCTTTCTCAACCGTCCTCAAACCTCCCATTGCTCTCTCTCCCTACCATCTCAGCTGAGAACTTTGCTCCGTATTTTACAGAAAAGTAATTGAGGTCATTCTCTGTTCCTTCTCTCCTGTCACTCAGGTGCCTTTCTGTTACCATCTCCTTTACCCCTGTCTCACGTGACAAGGTAGCCTTACTCCTCACCAAGGCTAACCCCTCCTCCTGCTCAAGTGACCCCATTTTATCTCTTCTCCACCAGATTGTCACTCACTCTTACCTTCTTATCTTTTTTAAAAAAATTGTTTTTAAAAGTAGGGAAATTGGGTTAAGTGACTTGCCCAAGGTCACACAGCTGGTAAGTGTTAGGTGTCTGGGACTGGATTTGAATTCAGGTCCTCCTAACTCCAGGGCTGGGGCTCTATTCACTGCACCACCTAGCCACCCCTCTTTCACTTATTTTCAATCTCTCCCTCTCTACTGGATCCCTTCCTACTGCCTACAAACATTCCCAGGTAGATAGGTGGTACAGTACATGGAATACTGGGCCTGGAGTCAAGAAGACTCATCTTCCTGAGTTCAAATCTGGCCTCAGACACTTACTAGCTATGTGACCCTGGGCAATTCACTTAACCCTGTTTGCCATGGTTTCCTCATGTGTAAAATGATCTGGAGAAGGAAATGGCAAACCACTCCAGCATCTCTGCCAAGAAAACCTCAGAGTCACAATGAACCAAACCCAATGGAAATGACTAAACAACAACATAAACATGCCCATGTTTCCCATATGCTGAAAAAAAAAACCAAAACAACTCACTTTCTGATCATTCTATTACTGCCATTTATCATCCTATATCTCTTCTGCCCTTAGTAATTAGCTCCTTGAAATGTCCATCTGCAATAGATATCTCCATTTTCTCTTCTTTCACTCTCTTCTTCACCACTTGCAATTTGACTTCTAACTATATCATTCTAGCAAACCATCTCCAGAGTTACCAGTGATCTCTTAGTTGACCAATCCAATGGACTTTTCCTTAAGCCTCATTCTCCTTGACCTCTCCCTGAGGTCTTTGCAGATTTGGACACTCATTCCTCCTGGATAGTCTCTCCTGGTTCTCCTCCTACCTATCTGGCCACACCCTCTTGGCCTCCTTTGATGGATCCTCCTCCTGGATCATGCCCTCATAGGTGTCCCACTGAGTTCTGTGCTGGGCCCTCTTCTCTTCTCTCTCAATACAACTTTTTTGATGATCTCATCAGCTCCTATGGATCCCTCTGCTGAGAAGTCTCAAATCTACCTTTCTTACCTCAATCTCTCCTCTGACCTCCAGTCTCACATCTCCAATTGCCTTTTAGACATCTGGAATTGTATGTCCAGTAAACATCTTAAACTCAATATATTCAAAACAGAACTCGTAATCTTTCCCCCTAAATCCCCTCCCCTTTCCTACTTTCTCTCTTACTGCAGAAGGCAATACCATCCTCTCAGACTCTCAGGCTCACATATTGGATTCCTCTCTATCTCTCAATTCCCTCTTCCACACCATGTCCAATCCATTGCCAATACTTGCCAATTCCTTCCTACTGCCTTTTTTTTTTGAGGGCAATTGGGGGTAAGTGACTTGCCCAAGATCACATGGCTAGTTTTGTGTGCGTGTGTGTGTTAAGTGTCTGAGGTTGGACTTGAACCCAGGTCCTACTGACTCCAGGGCCGGTGCTCTATTCACTGTGCCACCTACCCGCCCAATTTCACCGATTTCAACATCTCTTGAACTCTTCTCTCCTTTGACACTGACACCACTTCAGTACAGGTCCTCAACACCTCAAGCCTGGATTATTGCGATAGCCTCCTACTCAAACAGTCTTCCCCTACTCCAATTTCTCCTCAGTTCAGCCACTAAAGTGTTTTTCCTAAAGCTCAGGTCCGAATGACCATGTTTACCCCAACTATTCAATAAACTGTAGTGACTCCCTATCATCTCCAGAATAAAATACAAAAGCTTCTATTCATCATTCAAAGCCCTTCACAACCTAGACCCCCCTACCTTTCCTGTCCTCTTAGACCTTACTCCCCAATATGTACTCTTTGATCTAGTAACCCTGGTCTCTTGGCTATTCTACCAACAAGACACCATCTCTCACCTCTGGGCTTTTTCTCTGGCTGTCCCCAATGCCTGGAATGCTCTCCCTCCTCAGCTCTGCCTAATGACTTCCCTGGCTTCCTTTAATTCCCAACTAAAATCTCATCTTTTATTTTTTTTTTTACAGGAAGCCTTTATCAATCCCTCTAAATTTTAATGTCTTGTCACTGTAAATTATTTCTTATTTATCCTGTATTTAGCTTGTTGGTATATATTTGTTTGCATGTTGTTCCTGCCATTAAACTGTAAGTTCCTTGAGGCCAGCTACAGTCTTTTGGCTCTTTTGTATCCCTTAATAAATATTTATTGGTTGATTGACTTGAAATCCCTTCATCTCCCTGGGTCACAATTTCTTCCAGTGTTAAATAAGTATGGGAGATTAAATAATCTTTAAAGTTTCTTCTATTCTGAATCCTATTATCTACATTCCTTGAGGGCAGCAACTATCTTTGGGTCTTTGGAACACCTAGCACCCAGCTCAACAAAGAGTAGGTGCTTAATGAATGTGTATTCAAAGAATGATAGTGCTCTATCTTTAAGATAGTAAATGCTCTAAAGTTGCTAATACCTATCATACATATCAGAGGATACTCCCAATCTGTTTGTCTATCTCATTTGGTTTCTACTTCACAGAGAAGTCATTTTAGATCAACATCCTTGCCCTCCTATTCATTTTTTCATATCTACCCCAATCACCACTTAACATGGTCAGATCTGTTCTCTTCCTTAAGGAAGAGAAAGGGAACCATGAAATAATAGAATGTCAAGCTTTTAGGGAGCAGTTATTTTTAAAAATTCTTTTTTTTTAATAAAGATCCACCATCTCTCCCTATCACTTTCCACCCTTCAACTGAGAAGGCAAGAAAAATAAAACCCTGGTTGCAAACATGTATAGTCAAGCAAAACAAATCCTTGCATTAGCCATGTTCCAAAAAAAAAATACACTTCAGTCTGCATTCTATCTGGAGGTGAGTGGCATGTTTCACCATTTTGAGTCCTCTGGAATCATGGCTGGTCATAATGCTGATCAGAGTTCCTAAGTCTTTCAAAGTTATTAATCTTTATCATATTATTATTTTACAAATTGTTTTCCTAGTTCTGTTCACTTCCCTCTGCATTAATTCATACAAATTCCCATTTAATTTCTTTTTTTTTAGAGGGGGGAAGGTAGGGCAGTTGGGGTTAAGTGACTTGCCCAAGGTCACACAGCTAGTTTTGTGTGTGTGTGTGTGTGTGTGTGAAGTGTCTGAGGCCAGATTTGAACTTGGGTCCTCCTGACTCCAGGGCCAGCGTTCTATTCACTGCACCACCTAGTCTCCACCCCCCCCCATTTAATTTCTTATGCCGACCTGCAATATATTGAAACATAGATGGGGAAAGTTGTGATGTGGAAGGGGTAACTGCATCTGCTTTCCCACAGCCTCTCCAGCATTTGTCATTTTCCTTTTTTTGTCACTTTACCAATTTGATGGGTGTAAGGTTGATTTTGTTTGCAATTCTTTAGTTATTTGTGATTTCAAGGTCCTTCATTTTATAGAGTGAAGAAGACCCAATAAGCGATAGGAACTTGCTATAATACATAGAGTTAGTGGCAAAGCCAGGACTTGAAGGCAGTTTGATGGGGTGGATTTGGAGACAGAGGACCTAGGTCTGAGCTCCCATTTTGCTACTCACTACCTACATGGCCTTTGGAAAGTCACTTAGTCTTTCTACTCCTCAATATCTACATCTGGCCTCTTTCCTCTCCCTCATCCCACTCACCCCCTACATCCAATCAGTCACCAAGTCTGGTTAATTCTACCTCTACAACCTCTTTTACATTCATCTACTTCTCTCTTCCAAAATGACCAATATCCTCCTTCAGTCTCTCTTTACCTCTTTCTCCAAATAGATCCTAACTGAACTAGCTTCTGGTTTCCAGTTTCTCCTCCCTCCAATGGAAAGTCCTTCCAAGTTTGGCTCCAATCGATCTTTCCAGGTTTATCACATATTATTCTATATTCCAGCCAAAGTGATCTATTAATAAATAGACTCGAAATTGACAGTTCCCTGAAATTGACACCATCTTCTGCTTCTGTATGCTTACACAGATCATTCTTCATGCCTAGACTCAATTCCTTCTGGATGCTGAGTCTCAGAATTCCTAGCTTCACTCAAGATTCCACTCATGTGCCATCTTCTAGAGGAAAGAGCTTTTCCTCATCTCCTTGGCTATTGGTACCATCCCACTCCTCCTCAAATTATCAGCTATATACTTTTCTGTTTATGTGTCATATCCAAGTAGAGTATAAGCCTCTTGAAAGCACAGACTGTACTTTGTTTTGTCTTTATTTTCCCAATGCCTAGCACAGTGCCTTGCGTGTATATATAGTACATAAATAGGTACATAAAAAGGCTTGTTGGATTATAAAAAGAAGGGATTTGGGTAGATGATCCCTGAGATTCCTGCTAACTCATATCCTAGGATCCTATAAAGTAAGGTCTCCTGACTCCCAGACCAGGGCTTTCTCTAAACTTTCCCCATGTTCTGAATGAAGAGTCCAGTCTCCCTCTCCCCCATGTCCTGCCCCCAGATCAGGTGAAGGGTGGCATTTCCAGTGTGAATCATTCCAGACCCTCCATAGCAAACCTCAGTTTCAGCCTCAGCCTCTAGATCCCCCAGCTGCTCGCTAGGGAACTGGCTTCCCAAAAGCAGGGAATATTTTTAGCTCAGGAAGAGAGTTGACAGTGTCCCAAGTCAACTTCTTCACAGTTCTAGCTCTAGTCCCATACACCTCACACACTCTTAAACTCCATTCCCCCTCAATAAAAGGGTAAGTGAACTGAGATGCTCCCTTCTTTATGGAAGGACAAACTTACCCCCAGACAAGGGAAAGGAGTTGAACAAGGGACCTTGATGTGTTATAATATAACCAGGTCCTTAAGGTAGGTCCCTAATCTGTGAAGGATCAAATTATGATAATAACTTCTATAGTGCTTTAAGGTATTTCACGAGGTACTTTACCCACTGTAAGTCCATGAGCATGAGAATAATAACAATAGTGTATGATTAATCCCATTTTAAATTTGAGGAAACTGAGGATCATTGAGGTTAAGTGACATGTCCATGGTTATACAACTAGCTAAATGTTAGAGCTGAGATTGGAATCATATCTCTTGACTCCCCAAAACCAGCTCTCTTATGTTTAAATTTATTTATTTATTATGTAATAAAAAATAAATAAATTTACTTATTAGATTTATGACCCCATCAGAAGCAGTTAGATGGTACAATAGAGAAAAAATTGGGCCTGAAGTCAGGAAGACCTGAATTCAAATTTGGCCTTAGGTATTTAACTAAGTATCCGTCTCAGTTTCCTCAACTATAGTATGAAGATAATAATAGCACCTACCTTCCAAGGTGGTTGTGAGAATTAAATAAGGTAATATTTGTAAAGCATTTATCACAGTACCTGGAACATGGTAGGTGATTAATAAATGCTTTTTTCCTCCCTTCCTTCTTTCCTGTTAGCATATGAGAAGGAGGGGAGCATAGTCCACCTGACTGAACTTCAGGTTGGGTGTTGGGAAGAGAAGCTAGAGAAGCAGAGTACACAGATTTTAGGGAATCTGCCATGCTATGCAGAAATGTTATAAATGGTAAACTACAAAAAAGGGTCGGCTAGGTGGCGCCATAGTGCACAGAGTGGAGGGCAGGGAGTCAGGAAGACTCATCTTCCTGAGTTCAAATCTGATCTCAGACACTAGCTGTGTCACCCTAGGTAAGTCACTTAACTCTGCCTCAGTTTCCTCATCTGTAAAGTGATCTGGAGAAAGAAAGGGCAAACCACTCCAGTTATCTTTGCCAAGAAAACCCCAAATGGGATCATGAAGAGCAGGATATGACTTGAAACAATTGAATAACAATAACGACAAAGATTGAGGGCCAGGAGCTCAGCCTCGTATTCCCCAACCCCACTTGGCCTGACAGTGAGGTCCTGTGGTGAAGTATGGGTATGCAGACAGAAGGACAAGACAGGATGGGACAGACTGTCCCCAGGGAACCCTGTCCCTAAGCACAGTTCCCTCCTTAGTTCTCAGCATGGTTCCCCATTAATTGAATGGCTTGTCATCTCCACTTGACTGACAGGCAAATTTATTTAGCTAACAATGGCACTCCATGACAACCCCTCAATTCCCCTCCAGCTTTCCCCCTCTACTCTCAATACCCTTGGGGCTCCAGCTCCCAGTTCTAGCCGAGTCCCAGAGCTCAGCCTGAGGCATTCATGTGAGTGTTAGGGAGGGGGAAGGAGAGGTTTAGAAAGCCAAAAAATGGAGGAAAGAATTTTTAGAGGATCAAAAGATTTAAAGTTAGAAGAGCCCTTAGAACACAGAATTTTTAAGCAAGAAAGGACCTTAGAACATAGACTATTAGAACTGGAAAGTTCCTTAGAAAGTAGTCTAACCTACTCATTCTATAGATGAGGAAAATGAGATCCAAAGAAAGGAAATTGTTTCTTTTGATGTCAAATGCCCACCTTGTTTTGTTGCAGGGCCAAATCCAGGCTTTTAAAAGATCCAAATGCAAGTCTTTTCTGATCTCTGCCTCCCACTCTGATTCCATCCCATGGAAGACAGAAGGCCCTGACAGACTCAGGTCCTGCCCTCTGGGAACTCCCCATATGGCTGGGGATGCATAATTGTGTACTGGAAAAATGGGGGAAGATTTTTGAAACTCCATCTGGGACCCAAGAGTAATATTTGAATTTATGGAAAGTAGGAAGATGGTATTTCAGCAGGGGGAATGGGGAGCAAAGTCATTGAACCAGCTAAAGTCAGTGGGGGATGGTAAGAAACCCTGTCTCTCTAGAGAAGGTAAATTGAAATTGGGGGAGGGTGGAGAGTCAGGGTAGGAAGGAAAATGGGGAGGTCTCATTTTTGGCAGGGAGGTATTAGAAATGGAGAAGGAAATGGTGGTGGTTAAAAAGAGTGTTAGATTTGGAATCTGGACAGACTTCAATTTTAATTGCATTTCCAGTACTTAAGCAGCCAAAAATCTCAATCTTTTTTCTTATTTTTAATTTTTTTGGAGGGGGGAAGGCAAGGCAATTGGGGTTAAATGACTTGCCCAGGGTCACATGGGTAATAAGTGTTAAGTGTCTGAGGTCACATTTGAACTCAGGTCCTCCTGACTCCAGGGCCGGTGCTCTATTCACTGCACCACCTAGCCACCTCCCCAATATCTCAATCTTAACCTCAGTTTTCTCACTGATAAAATGAGGGTAATAATTCTTGTAGACTACAAGGTAAACTCTATTTTTAAGGCCCAGGAGCTTATATCACTCTTCCAGTCGACAAGCCACCAAACATTTATTAAGCACCTACTACGTACAAGACGAATGCCTGAGCAGGCAGTAATTTAAAGACCAGGGCTATGAGCTAGATCTCCTGTGTTCTAGCCATTTAGTAGTTTAGTCATTGCCTTCCCTAATCATTCTCCTTGTGCCTCAGTTTCCCCTCTGCAGTTGTGGGTGGGTGAGAAGACTTCCCATTTTCTAGATTTCCAGAGACTTGAGACTGGGGAAGAAGCTCATCAAGTTTCTGGATTCTGACAATAGTGAAACACTTTTTCTTTCACGGCTGAATTTTGACAAATAGGCTGATTGAATGTTAATTAATTGCAAATTGAATGACATCATTAAAACAAAGAACTGACTAGTATTTAGAGTAGTTGAATCTGAACTTTAAAACTGCAGGGAAATTTAAATAACAGATGTTCTTTTTTTTTTTTTAAACCTCCCGGTGTGTGGCAGGTTCCCCTCTGCCGGGATGTGTTACCCGAGTAAAAATAGCCTCTTAATGAATAGCAGGTCTGTGCTTGACTCAGCAGTTACATAACTCTGAGGCACTGATGGTCAGTCTTGTCCTTGGACAGACCCCTTTGCCCACCTGCATCCTCACCCACCCCCCCACTTCCACCTCAGAAACCAGGATTCTAGATACCTGGCTTCCACAGAATCCCAGATGATCTTCTTGGGTCATTCTCTTAATTTCTTTAGGCCACCATCTCCCTCTCTCATTTGTGGAGGGTTCATTTCCCCCACTCCTCTGTGCTAGGAACCCTGGAGGGAATAAGAGGCAATGTAGTAGAAATAACACTGGACCATAGCCAGATCTGCTCTAATTCTATCTCTGCTATGGACAATCAGTTTAACCCTCCTGGGTCTCAGTTTCCTTATCTTTAAAATGGGTTTGCTTCCAGTTCTAAATCTGGGGCCCAATACTGAATTTTTAAGGGGAAGAAAATAAAATGTTTACCATAAATGCTTCCCATTACAGAAAAGAAGGTAATATTCTCCATATTTCCAAAGGGAGAAACTGAGGACCCAAACAAGAACTGTTCTCTCCCAAGGAGACTTCATTTTAAGAAAAGCTGATCTGAAGAATTCAAACATGCAAAATGAAAAGTCAGGATGGAATTGTTCCAAAGGATCCTTCCTTTTTTAGTTTCCTAAAGGGATTCACCACAGCTCTCCAAGAGCACTGGAAATATTTGGTACTCTGCAAAAATTCCACTGATGCAGAATGCAGTTCAACAAGTCTCTATTCAGTCAGTGATTTCTTTGACTGGAGAGATGAGGTCACCTGTGGGGGACTGAAGGGAAGGAGGAAGGCAAGTGTTTGGGAAGAGAATTGGGGAAGAGAGGACTGAAGGAGCTCACCCTAATAACAGAGGAGTACCTGGAGCCCCCAGTCTTCCATGCCAGATTCAGGGAGCTAAGCTCACCTGTTGAGGAGTGAAGGGAAGGAGGAGGGGAGGTCTCCTGAAGAAGGCTTGAAGAAGAGCTGGAAAATATGGAGCCTGGAACCCCTAGTGCCTCCCCTGTTTCAATGGCAATAGGTAGAGTTAGCCCCAGGGATGGGGGGCATGGAGCAGTGCTTTTCATCTCCTGGAAATGTTACTCAGGTAGCTTTCAGAGGCTGACAGCTCTGCAACTCTCTCTCCCCACCCCCTTAAGCCTCCAGCAGCCAGTGGGATGGGGGGAGGGAATTGCAAAGGTCAGAGCTGTCCTAAATTTGTACCCAAGGTTGTGTCCAAGAGCAATGTCAGTCAACAAGCATTAAATGCTTACTATGTGTCATTGTGAAAAATGCTAGAGGTTCAAAGAAAGCCAAGCCCTCAAGGAGCTCACATTCTAATAGGAAGGACAACAAGCAAATAAGTGTACTTGGAAGATGGGAGATGTGGGAGAGATGGTGTGGAGAAGGAATTAATGAGTCTTGGCAAAGGATTGCATATTGGAAAGAGTAGATATGCCCCCTAGTCCCAGGAGGAGATACAATCTCTGTCCACTGGGGAGATTTAAGGGGGAGTCCTTTGTCTGAAGATACCCTCAGGGAGTCACTGATCTAAAAGGGAAGGCAGGAAGCACCCATGTGACTGGGCCTCAGGAATACAGTCTAAGGAGGAACATATATAACAAAAAACGCATCATTCTTCAGGGATCTCTAGCTGGCTCCTGGAGGAGCTGTCCAAGGTAGAATGTTGATACCCTTGGCCACAGTTCCAGATCCCAAGAGATGTTCTTGAAAGGTTCCAAGGGAATGAGCAGTTTCTTCAGGCTCTGGGGCCTGTTCTTAGTGATTTATCCAGAGTGAAATGCAAGTTGTCTTCCTGGCCCCTCCACCAACACCTCTCTAGTTCAGGAGGTATTTGAATACAGGTCCCTTTAAAAACTGACTTCTAGAGAAAGAATCATAGAGTGGCAGATGCCAGCCTGAGACCAATTCTGGACTTCTGGGGGTGGGATAGAGAGCTAAGCCATTTTCCTGGGCCAAAGGCTAAGGAACGAAGGGGTCACTGGCTCTGGGAAAGGGACTTGAGAACTCTAAAGTCCAAACTCCCCCTATTCTTACCAGAGAGCTTCCCTCCTCACTCTGAGGAGTGTGTGTGTGGGGGGGGGGGTGGTGGAGGGAGAAGAACAGGAATTGACTTAGGTACAAAGCTTAGACAATAGATTTAGAGAGAAAAGTGATTCCAAAGTTCACCTAGGATGAGCTCCCCCTTTCTTTTTTTACAGAGGCTATAACTGAACCCTAGAAAGATGAAGAGACTTGCACAAAGTCGTGCAATCTAATATATAATTATTTTATAGTATATTATATTTGATATAATTATATTTATAATATATAAGTGTATATGTATGTACATATACATATATAAATATAATCTACTGTGTTCTAGATGGTGAAGATAAAAAGACAAAAGGATATTCCTGTTAATCAAGCCCTGAGTAGCCATCATTCTATTCTCTCCACTCCACAGCCCCCTCTCCCACCTCCTGCTTGTCTCTCCCAGTCTGGGAGAGACTTAACACCAGTTAAATGTACATTTTACTGAGCAGAGTAACACAGACTTGATTCTAGGTTCTCCAGTCCAGCCTGATTTCCACCATACCAAACTTCCTTATAAAACATGGTCTCTACAATCATGGAACTTGTTAGTAGGGGAGCAAGAGGCATACACATCTGCAATGCACAAAAAGTGGGTGCATTAGAGAGGGACAAAATGCTCTCTCAGCTCTTTGTGAGCATGCCTTCCCCACATGGGGTCCTTGCTGCAGCTTCCCTGAACCTTCATTTTCATCAGATCATCATCAGCTGCCCACATTGCTGGTGCATCTTGTTCCATGCTCAGCAAGGAATGCCTCCTGCGAAAATAGAGATGGTGAATACCAGGCCCTGTGGGAAGGCTATTACCAACTGAGTGGGGGGAATGGTGTAAGCTTCCCCCTGGGAAGTGTGATTGAAATTGGATGACCTCCATTGCTCCACTCCTCTGACCCTTGGTTTTCCTTCCATGAGAAGGTTCCCTACTTTGATGAGTGTAGGAATTGTGGGCTGGGGGGAATCCTGGGGGTAGAGGAGAGTCCAGGAAACAAGGCTAGAGATGGAGGCCTTGGACCCTTACTAAATCATAACCCAGTGGGGAAAGTCCCACCCCAGAGGCAAAGCCAGCACATGGCAGGCTTTACCACCTGTTTCATCTGGGGTGTTCTGAGAGCTTAAATGGAAACTATGGTTTGCTTGGTAGTGAAAAGATGAGGAATTTGGTAGGAGAGGATTCTGGGACTTAACTTCAGAATCTAGAGTGTTTGTAGCTATGCCTGTCCCTAGGATGGGCCTCATACTTGGAGCCTGAGAGCTATGCCCCAGGTTAATTTAGGAACCCCTTCCCTGGTCATTGTCCTCTTTTACTCAACTCCAGGAGGAAAGAGAGTCTAGTCAGTCTTTCTCCTCCCTTAGCACCTGACTCCAGTGAACACTATTTCTTTGGTAAGTAGAATATGAATCATTTGAGCCTCCTCAGAGCTGACTGTGAGTGCTCCTCCCTCTCCAGACCCTAGCTTCCCACCACTCCCTCCCCACATGGTGTCCTTTCTGAAGGCATTCCCTGAACCTTCAATTTCATCAGAGCAGTTGTGCCCGTGTTGCTGGTTCATCTTGTTCCATGCTCAGCAATGACTGCCTCCTGAGAAAATAGAGATGGTGAATACCAGGCTCTGTCCTCAGGGAGCTTCTAGTCTGGGGAAGAACTACTGAGGAGTCATAGAGACAGACCTTGATTTCTAGGAGCTCACATTCTGAGGGAAGACTAAGGAGAAACTGACTCCTGTCGTCAGGGGCTTCTAGCCTGGGAGAGGCAGGCAGGAGCTGGGAGAGAGGGTGTGGAGTGGATAGAATAGAGTGGTGGTTACCCAGGCCTTGAATAAATACCTAGCTATTCCATGTCCTCCCCTGCCTGGACTATTGTAATTACCTCACCATTCTGTTCCCAGTCTTTCTCCTTCTAATTCCTTATATATAGACTCATACACAGCCCTGATCCATTCATCGGTCCATCCATGATATTTCCTTACTGAAAAAAACTATCCATGACTCCCCATTACTGAAATCAGTCTTTCATTCAAGGCCCCTCAAGAACTGGCCCCAAACTATCTTTCTACCACTTCCCTGAACTCTCTGCTCCAGACACATTATCCTCCCTATTTACAAGCGTCTCATCCTTTCCTATCTCTCAACTTTTGCTAACTCCATTTGTCCCATCTAGAATGGCTTCCCCTTCTTTCCTGTGTATATAATCTATCTTTCAATTCAACTCAGCAATCATGAATAAAGTGCCTACTGTGTGTCAGGTACTGTTCTGGACTCTGGGAATACAAGACAAAAATGAAAACAGTCCCTGCCTTAAGGCAGAGGAAAAAACACATATGAAAATAAATGTACAAAGACAATATAAAATGTGTGGGAAAAAAAGCAGCAACCCAATATGGCAGGGTGGGGAAGCAGTAACAGTTGAAGGAATCAGGAAAGGATTAATATAGAAAGTGATATCTGAGCTGACAGGCTTTGAAGGGAATTAGGGATTCCAAAAGGCAGAGGTAAGGAGGGATATCATCCTGGGCTTGGGAGATAACTTGTATAAAGATGGGAGATTGAAGGTTGTGTACAAGGGAAAGTATTGGGGCCAGAACACAGAGTTCATGCTAGAGGAATTAATGTGAAATAAGTTTGGAAATATAGGGTTTCATTTTGGTAGAAAAGAGCACTGAACTGGGAGTCAGGAAATATGATTTGAACTACAAATTGGATGACAGATCATATCCAGAGAACTGTACCTACTTTTGGGCTTTTATTTTGATTTAAAAAATTTTTATATTTCTGGGTTGTTTTTTTACATCACTTTTATATCTCAACATAGCCTCTCTTGCACAGAAAGTCATCCATTGCAACAAAGAATAAACAAGTTAGAGAGGGAAAACCCCCACATAATTCAGCAAAACTAACCCCCTCATCTAGCCACCTCAACTAAGTGACAAATCTCCATACCTCCTTCCCATGTGAGGTCCATTGGGAAAGCCATTAACTGATCTAAGGCCTCACTCTCCTCATCTGGAGAATGAGGGGAATGGACTAGATGACCTTCTAGGCCCCTTTCAGCTTTGAATCCTATGATCTGTAAACTCTTTAATGGCCAAGGCCCTCCATAATCAGCCTTATCTCACATTAGTTACTTCATGTTCCCTATATCAATCCACAAAACACATCTCTGCCCAGGCTCCCTACATCTGGAGCTGTCTCCATCTCTTGTTGAAACCCTTGTCTTTTAAAAGTCCCGGCTCAGGCACCATCTCTTCATGAAGTCTTCCATGATAAGCCTCCTTCAGAGTGCTATCTCCTTCCTCCTCAAATTTCCTAGAGCATTTGGCTAGAGCTCTCTTTTGCATCATACATCTATTTGGACATGAAGTAGTAGGTTTCAAGTTTCTTGAGGGACGGAGTTGTTTTTTGATATTTGTAGCCTCTCACAGGCGCCAACATAGTATCCTTTTGTGGAAGGGCTGGGGAGGGTCTAATCAGAATTTTTTTTTAGTGTATTTTAGTGTATTTAGTATGTTTTTAGTATATTTTATTATTTATCATTCATTTACTATTTAGTATATTTTATTATTTATTTGTCATTTATTTGTTATTTATTTACTGTTTAGTATATTTTCATATATCTTATTTATTTAGTATATTTTATTGATATCTTTTGTTTTCATAACTTATGCATTTCCAGATATCCCCACCCCACTCTGAAATGAGTCATCCCTTGTAATATGGCAAGGGGAGGGGGGAACAAAACCAGCTAACACAGTGACTGCCTAACAGTTTTCTGTATCTATAGTCCCTCAACTCTCCACCAAAAGAAGGAGATTCACCATAGGATTCTGAATACAGTAGGTACTTAATAAATGGTATTTTAATTGAATTGACGTTCCAGGCTCTTCATTTTCAGTCTCTTCTAGCAGAGGCATCTTATTTGGGTATACAGTTGTTCTGAGAATGTTACATAGGACGTGGGAAGCTCTGGCCCCAAGGTGTCATCTTTTTCCTTCTCCCAAGCATTGGGCAAGGATCCTGATTGAAAATGCTCTGATGTTGGGCAAGTCGCTTAACCCCAATTGCCCTCCCCCCGAAAAAAAAGGAATTTTGGGGGCAGCTAGGTGGTGCAGTGAATAGAGCACTGGCCCTGGAGTCAGGAGGACTTGAGTTCAAATCCGGACTCAGATACTTAACACTTACTAGCCATGTGACCTTGGGCAAGTCACTTAACCCCAATTGCCCTCCAAAAAGCAAAAAAAAAAAAATGCTCTGATAGTTCCCCAGAGCCTTTCTGAAGTCCATCCCTGCTTTCCTCGACTATATCCTGCGATTCCCTCCTTCCCCAAACTTCCCCTTGTGTTGGGATTGTGGTTAGTGGGAATAGAGCCTCTGGCTAAGCTTTGGGGAACTCTCTTCTCATCTGGTGACTTCTTTTCCCTGGACTCTCCCAACTTTCAGAGTCATAAAATTTGGAGTTGCACAAGATCTTGGACATCATCTGGTTCAACCTCATTGTTTTACTAAGGAGGAAACAGAGAAGGGCTAACTTGAATTAAAACAGGTAATAAGTGGTTGGGGTTTGTATTTAGTTTCTCTGAAATCTGGTACTCTTTCCAACAATGCCATGTTTTCCGATCCTGCCACTACCCTCAACCTCCAGTCAAAGTGAGTGTCCTCAAAGGAATGACGCGGTCACAGAATGTCGGTGCTGGGAGGGACTTTAGAGCTGGAGGGACTTTGGAAGATAGAACATAGAAAACAGAACGTTGGAACTGGGAGGGACTTTAAAGCAGAAGACATAATGTTAGTGAGTGCCCGGAGGGACTTGAAAACACAGAAAACAGAATGTTAGAGCAGAGAGGAACCTCAGAGACCATCAAATCCCATAGCTCCATTTTGCAGATGGGAAGACTGTCCCAGCCCCCATTGCAGCCTTCCAAGAAAGAGGGAAGGGGATGCCTAAATCCATTTGCTTGCTACTGCTCATCAGCTTTTATTTACTCAAAAATAACGATGATGATTTTTGGAATGCCTGCCTTCCCTAATAGTCCCCGAAGAGCTAGTCCCCATTGGCAGAGCTGCAAATTGAATTATGGTACAGGACAGTTACCCAAACAGAGGAGGGTATGGGACTGGCAGGCAGGGTGCTTGGGTTCATGCTTATGTTTTGTTTTTGTTTTTTTGCTTTTTGGAAGGGGAAAAGCAGGGCAATTGGGTCAAGTGACTTGCCCAAGGTCACACAGCTAGTAAGTGTTAAGTGTCTGAGGTAGAATTTGAACTCAGGTCCTCCTGACTCCAGGGCTAGTGCTCTATTTACTGAGCCACCTAGCTTCCCCCCCATGCTTATGTTTTACATTATTCTAAAGCACAGTGGGTGCTTCTTCAAAGACCTTTGGGCTCCAAACCTTCCTTTTCTTTCTGTCCATGTCCCTGGGAAGGAGGTTGGCCCATGATGGGTAGCACTCAGCCATTTGATAAAGAACAACCCTCCTCCTCAGCCACATGCAGCTGACCAGGAAGCAGAAGATGCCCATGGAGGTTTCCTGTCCTCATTGTCCCTCTGCTCCCATGCTTTCCCAACCGTTTTTTTGGTCCATCCTGATAATGACTCTGCTAGGTTGGGATGGCAGGTGTCAGGATCATGACAGTCAGGCAGTATGACATAGTGAACAGGGAGGTGGACTTGAAATCAGGAAGACCTAGGCTCAGATCCCACCTTAGATGCTTACTAGTTAACTGGCCCTAGGCTATTATTCCCTTAAGCTATGCACCTCAGTTTCCCCTTGTAAAATGAGGAAGTTGGATTTACTGACCCCTAACTTCCCTTCTAGCTCTAAACCTATAATCCTATAGGATGCCCATTTGACAGATGAGGAAAACTAAGGCCTGGGGATATAAAGAGGTATAATAGCACAGTGAAATCCTAGAGTTGACAGCTTCTTCTTCTCTATGCTTTTACAAGCTTGATGGAAAAACCACTGGAGTCAGATGACCTAGATTCTAATCCTAGTGCTGACATTCACTACCTCTGTTACCACGGGCAAGTGACTTCCCCTCTCTGACCTTCAGTCTCTTCATCTGTAAAATTATGGGATCAGATTAGATCATTTTAAAGATATCACAATCCTCTTCTCCTATCCCACTGAGGGAACAAGTACCCTAAAGGGTAGAATCTTGGACACATGAAAGCTATACTTGAACATGAGCTCCAAAATTCAATAGCTGTGTGAGACCTTGGGCAAATTGTTTCAGCTCTATATGCCTCAGCTTCCACACCTGTGAAATGGGGATAATGGTTCTTGCCCAAGCTACCTCAATGCTGTGAGAAAGGCATTTGTAGACCTTAAAGCACCGTATAAATGAGAGCTATTATTATTAATCCCAGCCTCTCCTGTCCCTAGGGGAGCTCACAGTACCTTGTTCATAGCTTTTGCTGCTCCTAACGCGTGACATGGAGCCTGATGACACATGACAGCAGGAAGTTTCTGAGACGTCTCCAAGCCCAAGGTGACAGCCCTGGGCCTCCTGGGATTCAGAGGGAGCCTCTTTGTTGATGGCCCCCAAGTTTCTTTAGTTTTCTCCCTTACCCATCTTTGGGGTGTTCAGTTGGTCCCCCAACTGAGGCACCTCCACAAAAAATCTCTTTCCTGGGGAAATGCTACAGACCCGAGATAGGACTGGCATTGAAGTCAAATAGTCTGATGATGCCTGACAGGCGCTGCCTCTGGAGAGGAGAGAGGAGGGCCGTCAGCAGCAGGTGCTGGAGTCCTGCAGAGTCAGGTCCCATGGGCCCCCAGTGACGTGCAGACAATCCCCACCCTTTTGGAGGGCCTAATTGGGTCCCTTCCCCTGGGGGGAACTGCCGGGACTACAGGGACCAGCATGACCCAGAAAAGGGACCAAAAATGCATCTTCTTCTTGAGCAGAGGGATTTATTCATGGTGCTTCCTTCAGTTCCTATACCCCTCACTGCATTCCCCTATTCCCTCACTGACCCTCCATATCTTCCTTGAGCTTTCATTACACTACTAAGCCTACTGTTTGTTCACTTGAGCCCTGTGTTGCTGTTGACCCTGTCTCCCCTCATTGTTTCTTTATCTCCCTTTCCCTTATGGAAAGCCAATCCCTCTTATTGATCTCTTTGCACTGAGCCCTCCGAATTCTTTCCCTGAGTTCTCTCCTTGATAACTCCCCAGCACCGCCCCCCACTCAGCCCACCATCCCCTCTCTGACCAAAAACTCTGCCTTTGAGTCCTTAACCCCTCACTGAGCCACCATCCTCATCACTAAACCCTGACTTGCCTCATTGTCCCGCTATCCCCTCACTAAGCTAAGCCTCACCCTTGTCCTACCCCTGGTCAGCACAACAGTAAGTTAATATTCCTAAGTCATAGGTTCAATCGTGTCATTCCCCTGTTCAAAACTCTCCCAGTTGTTCCACATTGTCTCGAGGATAAAACATAGACTGACTCCTCTGGCATTTAAAACCCTTCACTATCTGTCTCCAACCCACCTTTCCAGACTTATTAACATTACTCTCCTTCCTGCACTCTGGCCAAACTGAACTGCTTGCCATTCCAGGTACGGACCATTCTATCTCTTGTCTCCTTGCTTTTGTCTAGGCTGTCCCCTATGCCTAGAATGCCTCTCATGATTCTCTCGCTCTGCAAAGTTTAAGTCAGGCGCCATCTTTTCTATGTAAGACCTTCCAAGCTTCTACTGTAGACTCTCCCTCCCCATTACTTATGAGCATATGTGTTGTTTCCCCTATAGAATACAAGCTTCTTGAGGGCAGGGATTCCATTGGTCTTTATCTTTCAATCAATCAATGAATCAACATTTTTGTAATGCCCTACTGTATTAAAGGCACTATGCTAAACCTTGGGGATACAATATAGTTCCTGTCCTTAAAGACTTTTATGTTCTAATTGGGGTGGGGGTGGGGGTGGAGAAGATAATGTGGTCACAAATGAAGTATAAGATACATACAAAATAAGGTCAAAGCAAGTTGGGGGGGAGCAAAAGGAGAGAGTGTACTTATAACTGGGGCAATTAGGAAAGGCCTCTTAAAGAAGGTGGCATGATAAGTCTTGAAAAAAACTAGGAGGTTCAAGAGGCAAAGTTGAGAGGGCATTCTAGGCATGGATTTCTTTTCATAGATGTATGCAAAGGTGTGGAGGCAGGAGATTAAATGTCATGCATGGGCAAAAGCCAGTAGAAGTGTTTGGTTGTATCATAGAGCTTATGAGTGGAGTATTAAATAATCAACATGAAACAATAAGCTGGAAACAGATGGGAAATAGTTAAATGTTGGACATGTTGAATTTGAATTGTCTGTTTTTCCAGTAATTGTTGTTTGGCAGGAGCTTAATAAATGCTTATTGATTGACTAATTGGTTGTACCCTGATTCTCTTGCTGAGTGACCAAGTCCTTCCTGAGCCCCTGTCCTCTCTCTAAGCTTCATTTGCCTCATACAACCCCCTTTCCTGTTGATGAGTCCCATCTATGACAGGAGCTCTAAATCGAGCTCAGGGAGTCAAAGATAAAAAAAAAAGACACAGAGGAGGAGGAGGAGCAAAGACAGGCCCCTGCCCTCAGGGGGATCTAGTCTAGGAGAGACAGAGGAGAAACAGACCTGGACCTTGCCCTCCCTCTGTGAGTTTCACAGTCTAGGGGAGACAGAGGGAGGGGTGCCTTCAGTTTGGGATAGCTGCCTCTGTCTAACTGGGATAAGGTTAAAGGTTAGTCTCTTCAAGGATCCTGCCCCTTTCCTGTCCTGTGTCCCAAGGTATGTCCTTTGGTTTAAACTCAAGAACTGAGGAGGGAGGGAAGAGGGGGAGCATAGGTCTGGCAGGAGTATTCAGAGGGAGAGAGAAGTTGACATAAAGTACTTAAGCTTACATTAGAATATTAGCTCCCTGAGGGTAATAACCGTGTTGGCTTTGGCTTTCTATTCCCAGAGCCTGGTAAAGTGCCTGGAATAGAGTAAGTGCTTAATGTATCCTTGCTGGATTGATTGATACATGCATAGAGTTTAATGCTACAGGGAAGACAGAGACCCGGCCTCTCATGAAATCCAGTAGGGACGATCAGACAGAAAACACCTCCCGTGGAAGGCAGTGGGTGCTGAGGGCTATGAGACAAAGGCAGGCACAGGGCTATGGAAATACCAAGGAAGAAGGGGTCGTGTCACCCTTGAGGAACCATGAGGAAGCATCCCTTGGCCAAGACCCCTGAAGTAGGGATAGGATTTCAACAGGTGGAAATGTAGAGAGGGCATTCTAACTGTGTGATACAGGAAAGCATCTCTGAGCCAAAGTCAGAGAGAATGAGGAACCAGGAGCCGGGGGGTGCCAGTGGGAGCCCTTGCCACCTGAATGGCCCTTTGTGATCTTGGGCCTAGAGCTTATGGCCCCATAACTGGATGGCACCCACTGCATCTGCACATGACACACTTGCCAGGGAAAGGTGGTGATTGCTCAGTTTCTCTGCCCAAATGCCTGCCCCCCCCCTCACCTCATAGCCTGCCTGGAAGCTTGCTGAGCCCTGGAGTCTGGCCAATTTCCTAGGGAGAGGAGACTGAATTGGGGGAGACTGTGAGCCAGCCTACGTACGTGCAGACTGCACAAGCAGTTCAGGTGTGAGTGTGTGTGTGTGTGTGTATGTGTGTGTGTGTCCTGGAATCCCTCTAGGCATCCTGCTGCCATAACTACCCAAAGACAGCTGAGAGGGGAGGCAGAGGGCTTCCTCTTGTCTCACTGGACCAGCCAACTTGAGAACCAGATGCCAACTTCTCTCTCTCTCTGAATACCCCTGCCAGACATACCTTCCCCCTTTCCCCTCTCCCTTCTCTCTCCAGTTCTTGAGTTTAAACCAAAGGGCATGCCTTGGGACACAGGACAGGAAAGGGGATGGATCTTTGAAGTGACTAACCTCTAACTTTATCCCAGTTAGACAGAGGCAGCTGTCCCAAACCGAAGGCACCCTTTCCTCTGTCTCCCCTAGACTGTGAGCTCAGAAGGAGGGCAAGGTCCAGGTCTGCTCTTCCTGCCTCTCCTAGACTATATATCCCTGAGGGCAGTGTCTATATTTGCCCCTCCTTCTCTGTGTCTGTTTATAACTTTGACCCCCTGAGCTTGATTTAGTACCCCTAGCATATATGGGACTCATCAACAGGAGAGGGGGCTGTATGAGGCAGATGGAAGCTTAGGGAGAAGACAGGGGCTCAGGGAAAGGGTTGGATACTCAAGGAATAGGAGTATAATCAATCAATCAATCAATCAAGAAACATCTATTAACAGCTGTTAGAGAAACAGACAACTCAAATTCAACAAATTTAACTATTTCCTCCCATTTTAGGACTTTTTGTTGAATTTGGGATTAGAATCTCAAAGCCAGGCTGGATACATGACATCAGTTGCTCACTCTTCCCATTCCTTCCAAATCTCCTTCCCTGGGTCTTAGTAAAACTTCTACTTCCCTCTCCTCCAAAGGGTTTCCTCTATCCCACAGATCAGGACCTGGAAGTCAGGAATCCCAGACTCCAAGTTAGAAGAAACTTCAAAGACTATCTAACTTATACCTGAATAGGAATCCCCTTATAGAATCCCAACAATGGTCATCCAGCCTCCAGTGAAAGAATTCCACAGTAACAAGGAGCTAACTCCCACTGGAGTTAAGACAGCTTTCTTAGGTCAAACAAAGACTTCTAATCTCTCTTCCCCATGGAAGCCTTTTGGGTACTTAGAAGATAGAGATCATGCCCCCAACTTGGCTTTCTCTTCTGCAGACTAAACAACCTTCAACTGGTTCTTGTATAAAATGCTAGTCTCCAGTCCTCTCATGACATCCTGTTCTCTCTCCTCTGGATACACTCCAATTTGTGGGAAAAATCCTTCCTAAAACAGTCCAGTATTGAAGCCCGAACCTCCAGGTGTGGGCTCTAATTCACAGTGTGAGACCCTGGACAAGTGTTTTACCTCTCTATTTTCTCTGCCTATAAAATGGAGACAGCCTTGCCTGCTCGCAAATCTTTGATAGAAAAATGGACTGGGGAAGAAAGAATTAAAACTCTTTATCGTTCCATTATACTTTTCCTGCAGGCTCCGCCCAGAAGTATAATGGAGATGAAATCCAGGTGGGATCCCTGATGATTTCACCCTCCCTCCTGAAAGGAGCCCAATTTGGGTAGATCAGAAGATCCTGAGTCTCTTATTTCTTTGGTTAACAGACCCAATTTGGTTCTGTTCCTGGGTCTTTGTTTCTTTGGTTAAGAGGTGAAGTGATTGAATAGGGAGGAGTGCATATAAAGGGGAAAGAAGAGGGAGCCTTTAGGCTGAGCTGAAAGTCTTGTGAAGAGATGGTTGAAGCCAATGACCATTGACCAGGTTGTACAAATTCTGTTCATCCTGTTCCTACCCCAGCTGCTAAAACAAATATTCCTCTGTCTGAGGCCTTGTGGGAATTTCTTCCCTGAAAGATAATAATTCATCAATAATCTTGGGATCATATGGCTTAGAACCAGAAGAGCACTTACAGATGACCTAATCTAACTCACTTCATAGATCTGATACCAGGAGCCCAGAGAGGGGATGGGACTAGCCTGAGAGGATGAAGCACAGAACTGGGCATACAAAGAGGTTCTGGAAAATCTTAATGAGGAATTAACAGCCTGATATTAAGGGCAACATCAAAGCTAGAGCTAGGTCAGAGCTAAGCCCAAATTTATAGTTTAAGAGGAAACTGCATTGTCAAGAGGATAGCTATTAAAAATGATAGCTGGAGGGCTTGGGGAGAGATGGAGACCAGGCCTCATTCTCTTTTCATTGCACTCATCCAGGCTGGAGATGCAGCTGCTCCCCATGGCTTAGAGCAGCAGGTGACCTTCAGCCTTTGTACAGCCATGCATCGATGGCCCCATGGCCTCCTTTCCCAGACAATTTACATATCCATGCTCCTGAACTGTGCTTCTGAGTATGTACACTAAGCTGGTGAAAGGTTGCTTTGAGGATTGTTAATAATAATAATTGATAATTCGTTTGTTATTCATGGTAAAGATCCTGGGAGTAGTTTACCACATCTTTCTCTAGCTCATTTAACAGATGAGGAAATTGAGGTAAACAGGGTTAAGTGACTTGCCAAGGGTCACCCAGCTAGTAAGTGTCTGAGGCCAGATTTGAAGTCAAGAAGATGAGTCTTCCTGACTCCAGGCCTGGTATTTTATCCATTATGCCACCTAGCTACCCTTGATAATTTATGTACTGATTTAAAGGTTTCAAAAATGTTTTATGCGCATTATCCCTAAGTAGCTAATTGGTGCAATGGATGAAGCATTGGGCCAGGAGTTACGAAATCTTGAGATTAAATGTAGCCTCAGATGTTTACTAGCTGGGTGACCCTTGGCAAGTTACTTGATCTCTGACTGCCTCAGTTTTCCCAACTTTAAAATGGAGATAATAATAACATTATCATATGACTCACAATATGGGATTGTGATTGGTGGGATCAAATGATATATTAGTCACTTCTCAAACCTTAAGGCAATATATAAATGCTGACTAGTAAGTGTAAGAGGTGAGATTTGAACCCACATCCTCCTGACTCAAAAATTCAGCACACTATCCACTGTCTAGAAAAGACTTTGGAAAATTCCACACCCATCCCAGGCACGAGCAGACAAAGCTGAAGAGTCAGAGCCCCAGCACTAGAACCCAAGCTTGGGTCCCAAATGCCTCAGCCTAGGATCCTGTGTCTCATTCTACCTCATTCTGCCTCCTTCCTCCTATTCCCAGAGAAGCCCAGAATGAAAAAAGGAATTCTCTTTGGGCAGGGATTGGGAAAGGCAGATGGTCTAACCCAAAGTCCCTCATGATCAAAAGTGGGCAAGAAGCCATTTGGCTCTTGGAGCCTGGATGGGAGGGTATGCTGCAGTGGAGTCTCTAGGGATATAAAGAGAGTCCCCCCCCCAAAAAAAAGGCCAAGCAGTCCCTACTCTCAAGGAACCAGCTGCTCCTGGTCTAATGGAGGAGACAACATGCAAACAGACATATACAAACAAGATCGAGACAGGATAAGCTGGGGATAGTTTCAGAGTGAAGACATTGAAATTAAGGAGGACTGGGAAAGGATTGTTGGTACAGATGATGGGACTTTAGCTGAGACTTAAAGGAAGCCAGAGAAGGCAGGAAGCAGAAATGAGAAGGGAGAGAGTTCCAGGCCTGGGGAACAGCCAGTGAAAACATTCGCACTCCAGAAGAGGAGTGTTGAGTTCAAGGAACGATGACAGAGGCCAGTGTCACTGGATGGCAGTGCCCGTGGAGGGGAGTCAGGTGAATGAAGACTGAAAAGACGGAGGATTTTTTGCAAGATGGAGGATTTTATAATTGCTCTTGGAGCTTCTGAAGTTTATTTAGGAGAGGAGTAACCTGGTTAGGCCTGCAGTTAAGGAAGATCACTTGGACAGCTGAGTTTTATGTCGCTCTGACTTTTCTCTCTTTGACTTATCAGCCTCACCAGTTGTTAAGCCAAGTTGAGACCTGAGTCTCTCTGTCAGTGAAGGGTTTGTTCTCTGCTGAAAACAGCCTAGGCCTTGACCCTGGTTGCAGACTAAATCCTGATCCTACCAACTGTCTCTCAGAATGCCAGTGATCTAACAAGGGAGGGGTTTCAACCACGGAGTGTGAATGGTTCCATGAACTCCATTCCTCCTGCTGGGGTTCAGACCCCACACCCTATTAACAAAGACTCTGGAGGTCTTCTTATAGTTTGTGACTGGGGCAATGCCCCCTGGTCAACTAGGATAGTAGAATCAGAATTTTCCAGCTGGGAAGGAGTTTAGAAATCAACTGGCCCAAGGCTTTCATTTTACAGATGGGGAAACTGAGGTTGCCCTTAGAGAGGAAGGGACTAACCTGAAGTTTTCTTTCTCCTGGGTTTCTTGCTTATCAAAGCAGGTTAACATGGAGGAAACCCAAAGTACCAGAAAGTAAGCAAGGCATGTGGTGTGGAGATGGGAGGAAGACACAGCTGATCCTGGGACATTGTCTTTGCCCAGACAGCCTCTGAGAAACAGCCAGGAACCCCAGCCTAGCAGGAGATGTTTTATAAGTGAATGGTAGACGCTCTGAAATAGATCTGGTCTGGTGATGGGGTGAGTACGATTAAGGGAAGAAGAAGAGAGCTCCATGCTTTTTACATTTTCCAGTTTCAGCCTTCTCTGCCTCACCAACCAGCTTGAGAACCTCCCTCCCCCATTCCCCCAGCAGCCCCTTCTGGGGAAAGCAGCCATTCATGGGCCCCCAGTCCCAGCCTGGCCTGCTGTGCTGATGGCCTTGAGGCTGGTATAAATAGAAGTCTGAATGCCTTGGTTACAATGGATGGCTCACCCTCACCCTCCTCCTTCCTCTCCCAGGCCCCCCCTCCCTGCAGATTCTCAGCTTCCCTTCCCCCCCAACTCAGTTGAGCCTTTGTGTGGACAAAACTTGGGGATGGTATCTAGGCTGGGGAGCCACAGACTGACACCCCAGATTTATTCAGGGGAGAAGGGCACCCTATGGGCCTAAGATCCAGAATCCCAAAATGTCAGAATGGGAGGGACACTGGAGAATATTGCAAGTCAAAGGCAGAAGTGGTGAGGTCAGAGATTCTCTAGTTCAAGTCCTGACTTCCCAGAGGAAGAAAATAAGACCCAGAGGAGAGATTTGTTCAAGGTCACATAAGTGGCAGAGCCAAAGACTTGAACCCAGGTCTCCTGACCTGGGCCAGTGTTATTTCCAGCATGCTTCCTGGCTCCCTTCTCTTCCTGTTGCCTACATTCCTTTTGCTGGGGAAGAAGACAGCTCCTGAGCTGCTTCATTCTAAGAAGTGGCCAAGTGAAGGAAATGCAGAGTGGAGTCACTAGGGATGCAAAGAAAGGCCAAAAAGCCAAAGAAACAAACAGAAGAAACTAAAACCAGTCACTGCTCTTAAGGAGCTCATAATTTAATGACGGAGACAACATGCAGACAGATATATACAAACAAGACAGAGACAAGCTAAATCGGGGATGGTCTCAGAGGGAAGACACCCAGATGAAGGTGGAGTGGGGAAGGATTATTCTTACAGAAGGTGGGACTCCAGAACAATCTGTATTTTCAAAGAAAGGCCAAGGGACGACACTGCTTAATTTCAAATGAATAAACTTATAATGGTGGAAATTCAGGCATCAGGGAGAGGAGCTATGTGGGGCCCAGGAGGACCCTCAAGCAACCTCTAGTGCCAGCCCTTTCCCAGCCTGGACGGATGTATAAAGGGGCCTCAAAAGAAATGAGGTGGTGGTTACAATCAAAGGACCACTTTCCCCTTGCCACTCATGCCCCCTCCTCCCATCAGAGGCAGAAAGGGAGATATGGGGCCTGCGCTTTACCCCTGGGCCTCTGTCAGTTTCACACTATTTGAAAAGGGTCACATCCCCATTCTTTCCTCAGAGGGAAGGAGGGGATGGATGACCTTCCCTGTCCCTTAACAACCGAGGTTGTAAGCAAAGAGCTGGGCCAGGGCTCCTGAACAGGGCCAGCAGCCACGAAGGTCCCTGAAATGTTGAATTTGTATTTCTCCCTGAGCACCAAAAACCAGAGAGCCAGCCACAGGCCGGGCCAGGGGCTCTGTCTGCAGACCCTGCTCTCTCTTCACTCAGTTTCCCTGAGCTGCCCCCTCCCTTTGGGGAGGTCCTTGTCCTGGCTCAGATGGCATTCTTCCCAACAGCAGGTGTCACGGAGAGCTCTCCAGCATTTGGACAGTGAGGGGAGGTGCCGAGAGAGGCCGAGGACCCCCCCTCCGCCTGCAGGCCTCCTTTGCCTCAGCCTTCTTCTCTGAGTCCTCAAGTTCCTGTTCTTCCTCCTCACTCTGGTCCAGCTCATCTTCAGAGCTGGGGCAGGGGGGCAGGATGGGGCCACACTCCAGGTTCACATAGCCACTATGCAGGCTGACATAATGTTCCCCTCGTAGGGAGGCTGAGACACACTCCACCTCCCTCACCAGCACCCCAAATGTTGGCCGCTCTGTGGGGCTGGGATCCCAGCACTGGAGCATCACTTCATACCTGGTAGGGACAGATACCCTTAGAGAAGGAAGGAGATTGGCCCACACAGTTGCATCTACCCCAATCAAAGTCCCCTACTTCATCTCGACATCTGCACCTTCTCCCTAAGCCCAAGCCCCAACCCAAGTAAGACTTACTGAACACCAGAGCTTGGTGGGGTTCTTATGGATCAACCAGTCCCGCCCCCTTCATTTTACAAAGGGGAAAACTGAGGCCACAAGATGGGGAAAGAATCACTCGAGGTCATATTAAGTTAGGGCAGGTCTAAATTCCAAGTGTCTCATCTCCAAGCCTAGGGGTCTATCTTCCCACTCTATGACATCAAGTCTCATTCTGAATCCTGATTCTATTAGTCTGGCTATATGACCTTGAGCAAGGACTTCTGGGCCCCATTTCCTCTTCTATAAAATGAGGTGACTAAGTTGTCCCTAAAGGCCCTTATGGTTCTATAAATCTCTGACCCCAAAGAAGAGCATTAGAATCATCTAGGGACATCAAATTGGAGCTGAAAGGGACTTTTTCTAGTCTAGCCTCGTTTTACAAAGGAGGAGAATGAAGCCTAGGGACCTGGGCATCCTGACTCCCAGTCCAGTAGCGTCAGCCCCATCCTCTCTTCCCTTGATTGAACTGTGCCCCACATCCCCAGTGCCCTCCTGGTACTCACAGGGCATCAGGACAGTACTCAGGCTGGGGCAGACGTCGGCCCTGTGCTAGGAAATGGGAGATGTCAAAGGGGTCGATGTTGGGATACGGGGATGCCCCGCGAGTCAGCAGCTCCCAAAGTAGGACCCCAAAGGACCACTGGGGATGAAGAGGAAACAGTATTAGGAGAGTTGATGGATAGCCACTCCAGCTGTTCTCTGACTCTGTAGGCCGAGAAGGGTCCTCCCACTCCCCACAGGACACAGGAAGCGTCCCCCAGGCTTATGGCAGGCCTTATAACCTTTAAATGGCCCTCTACATTTCTTCCTCTCTTCCTCCTAGATCTTCAAATTCCATCCCCCAAAACTATCCTCCTGAAGCCTTTGCTTTTGCTCCTCCACCCAGACCCCTTTCAGTGAAACACCCCCTACTTGACAGAGAGAGGAAACCAAGGTCTAGGAGTGATAGCAGTATCAGGGACTTTGTGAGTTGTAGAATCAATCCCTGATTATCTGCCTGTGGGGGAGGAAGAAGGGAGGAGGTGAATCACCTTGAGAACTGTCTGTGGCAACTGTATAATACTCATATTCATAGCAATAATGACTCATTCTAGAGCACTGTGGTGTTTGCCAAGCACCGAGTGACCAAGTATTATTACCCTGATTCTGTCACTGATTAACGATGTGACCTTGAACATCAATGTACTTTTCAGAGCCTCAGCTATAAAATCAGGGAACTATCACCTTTACCTCCCACCCAGAACCCACAAGGCTGCTGGAAAGAAAGAACTCTTAAGGATGCAATGATAGTGTCTGCCAAGGTTACAGATGTGACCATCACCATTTTTAGCTTAGCCACTATCTGGTGATAGTGCCAAAATAAAGCAAAGGATTTAGGGCTGGAAAGCACTTCGGAGATCATCTCGTCATTTTATAAAAGAGACAACGAAGGCCAGAGGGGGTCTAGTAATCTGCCCAAGATCACAGTGCCAATAATTAGCAAAGGGAAACTTGTCAGTGTGTCCCCTTGCTTGAGGTAGATGGAACTGGGGGAACACAGATGGAGAGCTGAAAGGGATCTCAGGGCCCAGATAGTCTAAACCCTTCATTTTACAGGTGAAGAAACTGAGGAAGGAAGGGGAAGGGCTACTTGCTCAAAGTCAAACAGGTAGGATTTGTACCAGTCTGAGAAGAGACAGTTGATCCTACTTCTTACCACGTCTGACTTGGTAGTGAACTTGTATGTCTGCAAACTCTCCAGAGCCATCCATTTGACTGGCAGCCGGGCGTGACGATGCTTCCTGACGCTGTAGTACTCCTTGTCCAGGATGTCTCGGGCTAGGCCGAAGTCCGCCACCTTCACTGTAAATGTCTCATCCAGCCTGGGAGGTAGGTGACAGGGTCTCTAGTGTTTTAGTATAGTATGGGGCTGCCTTCTCTCCCTCCCTGACAGTGGCTTGTCTGGGTCAGCCCTTGGGATGGAAACATAGAACTTGGGAGGTAACTTAGTTCAACTCCTCTATTTCATAGATAGAAGAATTAAAATTTAGAGAAAGAATGTGATGTGACCAAGGTCACACAGTGAATATGTAGCAGAGCCAGATCTGCTGATTTCAAGCCCAGAGTTCAATCCACTGTATCAGCAAATCTTCTTGGAGATTCAGAGACCTGTCTAGTCCTACCTTGCTCCTGATTCTACATACGGCAGCCAGAGAGATTTTACTAGATCTCACATCAAGTTATTGCCGAGATGAGGGCTGGTATCCCTGGAATCCAGCAGCTTTTCCTCGGAACCACATTAAGACTCCCTGACTCAAGTCCTGCCCCTGGGTTCTCCCTGCCTTGACTTGGTTGTCCCCTTCCCTTTCTTAGTGCTTCCCCAACCTGGCTCCTCACATGCAATTCCGAGCTGCAAGGTCCCTGTGAACAAATTTCTTCTCAGCCAGATAGTCCATGCCTCGGGCCACCTGCAACCCGAAGCCAATGAGATCCTTCACTGTGGGGTTCTGAAAAGACATCACAGCAGTCATTGGGTAGAAGAGTATACTGTTAGGGCTAGGTTCTCCCAGGATGCTCAGAGAGATCAGCTCTTGGCCCTGCCTGCTGGAGATGGCCTGTCCAATAGGATGACTGTATGGAGAAGTTTAGAGAGAAACAGACCCTTGAAAGGCTGGGCATGGGGAGGTTGGGTGGGGGAAGACCCCGAAGGCCTGTGGCATAGATTGGAGACCTTGAGCAATTAGGAGAGGCTGTGGATTACAATTGAGGTCCTGTATTGGGTCAGAAAGGGGCCCTAGGGCAAAGCTGTAGGCTGTAGGTGGATGGCAGCTGAGGCCTATAACTTGAGAGGTCACGGCATCCAGGACTAACTGGGAAGAACCACAGCAATCATTTTAGAAGGAAGGCTGATGATGGTCTAGAGGTCACTTACCCTTTTTGGGGAACGGATGAAATTTCGCAGGTCTCCATGTTTCATGTAGGGCAGCACCACTCGGGGGAGCCCCTCAGCAGGTAGCAGGATGCCAATGAGGGACAGGACATGAGGGTGGCAGAAGCTACGCATGAGCAGACCCTCCCTCAGGAACTCTTCCACCTCCTCGATCTCAGTGATGCCTGCAGAACACTCAAGCTCTCAGTCTTGCTGGGGTCCTGCTCAGGGAAGCTCTCTACCAAGGGAGGCTGGAGAGGACCAGGCCCCCCAGCAAATAAGCATTCACTGACACATCTGCGAGGCATCTTGGGGGAAGCACAATTCTGCTCTATTCTCTCACAGACATAAAGGTCTGGAGCATCACAGACCCTGGAGACTATGCCCATTTTACAGAGGGGGAAACTAAGGACCTGAGAGGGTTAGAGACTTGCCCAAGATGAGCCAGTAACATAACTCCAAGTCCAGGCCTTCTTCCCCTACACAACAAGAGAAGGCATAGTCTCTCCCTCCTCCTCTAATAATCTTCCCCTCCCCCTCCATTCCTCTCCCCACTGGGACCAAGTCAAGACCTGACTGCAAAGTCCAAGAGATTCCAGATAGGGCTGACACAAGCACCATCCAGCTGGACACACACACACCACACTCTGAGCATACTCACGATTCAGTGATTTGATGGCACAGTGAATTCGGTTCTCAGAAGGGTCCATGTATTCCCCGTGGTAGACGATTCCAAAGTGGCCTGGGGATAGAGAAAAGAAGGCCTCCTAGTGAGGTTGGGATGGAGAAAAGGCAGGGGAAAAGCTTCTCACCAGAATGGACCTGGCTTTAACTCCATCCCATTCCCCTAGGCCCTGAGGCCCAACCCTATCCCCCTGGCCTAAGTTCTCACCCAAAGAGTCCAAAATTCCCATTCCCCCAACCTTGAGCCCTTGGCCTGGCCTCCACCCACAAAATGGCCTTTGACAGTCCTTGCCATTGCTGTTGATTTGGTCACCATTTTTAAGGAGATGCTGGGGGAAGGAGGAGACCTTATCCTACCCCATCCCATCCCATCCCATCCCATCCCATCCCATCCCATCCCATCC
>NW_027185896.1:9747707-9791567 GCF_028583685.1 Petaurus breviceps papuanus | reverse complement strand
CCCATCCCATCCCATCCCATCCCATCCCATCCCATCCCATCCCATCCCATCCCATTCCCCTGGTTCCTTATCTCTACCCTGACCAGGTCCTATCCTTGCCAGCTGATACCTTTACCAATGATTTGGTCTTCATGTGTAAGGATCCGCTCAGGGGGAATAAGGACATCCTTCACCTCAGCCAGGAGCTCCAAACTCAGTTCCCCTACACAGATGGACTTTACCCTAAGGAGGGGAACCCCAGAAGCACTGCTGTTGCCCGGGGATGATGTAACCTGAATATGGCCAGGTCCTACTGTGGGACTAAGGGCTGCAGAGAAGAGGAAGGAACATAATGAGGGGCTGAGGGAGCAGGCCCCCTTCCAACCCATCCCTTGTTAGTACTTCCTTACCCATGCTGTTCCTGTAATCAGAGCCTGATCGGAGCAGGGGCAGAAAGATAGCTCGATGATTCCTGTCCAGAGACCCTAGTCGGTCTATGTGAAGAGAGATTTCTGTGAGAGCAACAACCCTTCTCAGAGCTATCCTAACCACAGTGCACTCCTACCCCCAACCAGGGGTGCAGGGCTTTCCACTCCAGAGGGGTCACTGGGAAGCAAGAGACTTAGAATTTAATCCTGGCTAGATTACAGACTCCATGTATAACCTTAAGCAAGTCATGTCTCTGGGCCTTAGTATACCCACTTGCAAAAACCAGATTACCCATCTTCCCTGCCAGTGAGGGAAAAGGGTAGTCTTAAAGATGAACTGAGGGTTGCATTGATTAAAGTATTTTTCTTCTCCAATATATAAACACAAAATGATAATGAGATCTGTTCTTTTTTTCTCTTTCTCTAAGAGGGGAAAAGGAAGGAGCTACTTAGTTGTCAATCAGGAACGGGTGAGTCAAATCCTAAAAACTCATTAGCAATCAGGAGACAGTGTGACAGTTTTGAAGAAAGTAGGAGATTTGGAGCCAAGGGACTGGGGTTCATATCCTGGCTCTGCTAAATAGCCCCTGGGCCTTTCTGGGCTTCAGTTTCTTCCTCCATAAGGGAAAGTTCAACTTAGATGATCTCGTATGTCCCTTCCATATTTGGATCCCTTTATTGGCTAAGAGGGAGCCTAGGCAACTGGAGATTGGGATGTATCCTCTTCAAAGGGCCCCAGCCATTCTCTGGGGAGATTTTATAGACCAGCAAACTGCCTAAGTCTACTTTTTTTTTTTTTTTAAGCAATCGGAGTTAAGTAACTTGCTCAAGGTTACACGGCCAGTTATTTCTGGGTGTGGTGCTGAGTGTCTGAGCCCGGGATTTGATCTCCAGGTCGTCCCAACACTGGAACCGGTGCTCTTACTCGCTGAGCCACCTGGCCGCCCCTACCTAAGTCTACTTTTTATGGGGTGACTCTTTATTACTCTGCTATTCTGTGTTTTCCTGGGACACTAAAAAGATTTTATAGCCGGAATCTAATCCCTTCCCAGTATACCCAAGCCTTATATTATTGTTTGCTCCTCTCCTGTCTCTTCTGAGCTGAGGCCACGGCTAGACAATAGGCCTCTCTCTGTCAGTTGGTCACTCAATCAAGTGACTCACTAGTTGTTAGTCTCTCCACCTTTCCCATCCTCAGAGACTCCAAAGTACAGATCCCAGCAGTCGGCTCTCCCTTACACATCCAGGTGTATGGAATAAAGCCTTTGGCATCTTTCCTGGTGGCATTGCAGATGTGCATTAGAAAAGCCACATGCTGAGTCCACTGATACCTCAGTGTCCATAGCAGGTTCAGCAGGGTACAATTAAAATGTTCAGGTTGAGGAACACCTGGGGGATGGATGCCTTGACAAAATTCTAGATTTCTTCATTTCTTCCAGGCTAAGCATGTCTTTGAGTAACATGATCTCAGAATCTCAACCCTGATGGAAATACATCTTGTCAGAGAAGGCATAAATTGAGAGAGACTTTTCCCATCCCACTTTGGCCACAACGGAAGCCACATTGGCTGCTGGTTGGGTAGCTATGCCTGCATCCACCAGGGGAATCAGCCCATCACTGCTAAGACACAGTTACCATCGAAATTAACTGTGCGGAATGTTATCTTGGACTACTTCCAGAGATGAGAAACCAGTCCTGGCTTCACAAGCCTATGCTTGCTTATATTCTCTAGGTAAGCAGCTCTCGTCCTAATCACACTTTTCTTTCAATGCTCCAGGTACACAAGCTTTGTACTTGTATATGTGCCAGATTCAGAGATCCTCTTGGCTCAGGGTGCCCAAAATCACCTGGGGGGACTTTCATAGCCATGGACTGGTCGGTTTGGATAGGTCTAATTGCCTTCTCACATACTATCATAGATCTTAGCTAGAAGGGGCCTCAGAGGTCATCTTGTCCAGCTACTTAATTTTACAGTTGAGGAAATTGAGGTCAAGGGAGGAGAAGTGATTTTGCCCAACATCACACATCTTATGTAGAATCACTTATCATTTGACATGTAAGTTCCAACAGCTATCACTTGAATAATAGGCATGTACCTACAGGTGCTAGCTCTGATTCCTGAGGGTCACCATTACTCAAAAACGTATTTTCTTTTAGCTGGGTTTACCAGTAATCATTTATTTCATGTTGAGGGAGAAGGCCTGGCCCAAAACTATAAACTTGTTCTTGAGACCCTGTTTCCTCTCATCACAGATCAACATCAACCTCCCACCATCCAGATAATTGTTGTTTCTGATACATGGGGATTCATGGGATGGGGCATCTACATTCACATTGGTTCTCTATGTCAAATTATGCACACAGAACTCAGAGATGGCTGGGGCCACAGCTGCTTGGTGGCATCCAAATGAGCACTTGTCAGAATATAGGTCAACAAGTTGTTTTCTGTTCTTATCTGAAATTAGCTCTGTACACACAGTCCCAAAACATTTTAGAGACAGCTCTTTTCAAGGCCAATCATACCAATTTGTGGATGGGAGAATGGCTCTCCCTGTCCATGAGCCCTGTATTGGCAAGTACAATTGGCTTTCAGTGGTCATTGATCTTCTGATCCAAAATTGCCCCCCATGTTATCTAGGCTGGCATTAATGTGTGACTTAAGAGGCCTGAGGGTGCATAAGGCAAGTTACCAAATCCATGTCACTTTTCTCATCCCAGCAATTTCCAAAATGTGTCAGTCATTCTGGGCTGGATCCCTTCTCCTTCCTGCTACCCTTCTGGTTATTGGGCGATGGTCAAATTTTCTGTACCACCAACTCAGGGAGAGATATGGACTATGGGGCCTTAAGATGATGCCGTTTTTCCAAGAGGTTAATTTCTGAGAAAGAGACTTTCTAGAATTTCTCTCAAAAGGGAGAGTTAAGGAGGTGGCTGGTGAACAGGGTCCCCTGTGTACATGCTACATCTCATTCATACAAATGAAAACACTCTAGCTTTCATGCTGGCTTTCTTCCTCAGATAATTCTTCTACTCTCCTGGTATTGGAAAGTCTCTGAAATTGAGCTTCTCCAGTCCTGCCAACAGAGGTGTTGGGCTCAGGACCCACTCTTGCTTGCTCCGGTCCTTGGTGATTTGGGGGTTTCGTTTTTGCTGGAAGTGCATTTTATCATCCTTTCAGGTTCTATACAGGAGATATGGATAATGGAGATTTCCCAATGTTGTATCCTAGCTCTCTAACTATTGTTCTCCATCAGGACTGGTGTCCATTCTCATATCCAATGTTGATCCCTCCTTATGCATATGTTCCAGGAGTGCCCTGGGAACAATGGGGGAAAGGGCTTACTTGCTACAGATATCATGAAATCTCGTGCATCAGAGTTGTCTGTGTATATGTCTTTCTTGCCTCCTATCTAGATTGTAAACTCCTTGAGGACATAAACCATGTCTTACCTAAATATCTATCTCCTCCAATTAGTCAATCAACAAGTATTTATTAAACACTTACTATGTGTCAGGCACCCTGCTAAGCACTGAGGATTTAACAAAAAATTGAAAAGCAGTCCCTGCCCTCAATGAGCTTACATTTTTTTTTTGAGGGAGGAAGGCAGGGCAATTAGAGTTAAGTGACTTGCCCAAGGTCACACAGCGAGTAAGTGTCAAGTGTCTGAGGCCACATTTGAACTCAGGTCCTCCTGACTCCAGGGCCGGTGCTCTATTCACTGTACGTGAGGAAGGCAAAAATTCTAGGCATGAGGCTCAGGCAGTGATGGAACAGTAAGTCAGTCAGTATGGATGGACCTTAGCATGAGTGAGTAGAGGTGTAAGAAAACTGGAAAGAAAAGAAGGGGCCAGCTGGTAAAGATCTCTAAATGGCAAACAAAGGAGCTTGTTATGTTTTATGCTCATGGCAATAGGGAGCCACTGGAATTTATTGAGTGGCAGGGTGGGAGACTGGGGGGGTGGGGGGAGGGTGACATAGTCAGACCTGCATTTTAAGAAAATCACTTTGGCAGCTGTGTGGAGGATGAATTCGAGTGGGGAGAGATTCACTCTGCACTCAGTAGATACTTAATAATTTTTTGATTGATTGATAATAGACATGCAAGTTTTCTGAGTCATCATGCAAAGCATAATGGGTGCTATCATGAATTATAATTTTCCATTGTTAGATTCTGGTCCCAAGGGCACAGACTTAGAATAACAGGATCCCAGAGCTAGTTGCAATCTTAGAAGGCAGAACATATGTAGTCAGACTGGGAGGGGCCTTAGAACCCAGAACATAGAATGTCAGACCTGGGAAGGGACTTAACATAGAACAAAAAAAAATGTCTGAGCTGGGAGAGACTTTGGAGATCTTACAGTTCAACCTTCTCATTTTAGAAATGAGGCAACTAAGTCCCAGATGGAGAGGTGATGTGCCCAAATTTACCTAGAGCCAGTGGCAAAGATGGGACTAAAATGCAGCTTTTCTGACTCCCAAGTCTGGGACTTTCCTGAACTTTTAGGTCTAGGATGGGAAGAGAGGGAGATGGGGACTGTAACAGGGTGAGATTAGAGCTCTGTTCCTTCAGACTCAATCTAGGAGCTGAGAGGGATCTCACTCAGAAGCATCTGGTCCGACCTGCACCTAGGCAGGAATCTCTTTAACAGTGTGCCTAACAAACGGTGGAGACCTCCACTCACCACCTCCTGAGACAATTTATTCCTCTTTGGGGGGAACAAGCATTATTAAGTGCCTTCTATGTGCTAGGCACAAATATAATCTCATTTGATCCTCACAACAACACTGCAAAGTCGGTGCTTTTATAATCCCCATTTTACAGAAGAGGAAACTGAGGCAAACAGAGGTTAAGTGATTTGCTAAGAGTCTTACAGCTAGTAAGTGTCTGAGGCCATGTTAGAACTCAGGGCTTCCTGACTCCAGGACCAGCACGTTCTCCACTGACCTAGCTGCTTCTAATTATTGGGACATTTTAACTCACACTGAAGCAAAATCGACCTCTTTCCCTTCTATTCTCCTAAGTTCTGTCCTTTGCCACCTGCCCCCGTGTCAGGGCAACAGAAGCATGGAGGCCACAGTTAAAACCAGCATTCCATCGGGGCCCATGAGCACTGGTAGGGACCTGTTCATCCTCCCAGATTGGGGGAGGGAGATGAATAGAGATAAGGGTGAGGGGAGGACAACACTCATAGAGACACTCACCCTGCCTCTTAATCTTCTTCCTCCACAGCCTGAAAAGCAGCAAGGACAGGAAGCAGACCACCAGCGCGATGATGATGATTAAGAACACAATGATGAAGACTTGCGGGAACTGGGAGCTTTGTATCACATCCCCGATGAGGCAACATAGCCCATTAATGCAGATCTGGGGATCAGCCAGACCCCGTCAGTCTGCGTGGGCTGTGAACCGAGCCTGGCCAAGCCCCCACAACACTTCCCACTCCCCAGTGGTCTCCCCATCACAAAGGCCCTATTTTGGGTTATCTTTACCATTCAAACATCTCTAGCCCACTGGTTACTTCTACTATAGCCCTGGTTTCCTGGGATCTGTTAGGTGAGATTTCAACCTATGTTATTGGGGCTGGGGGTGGGGGAAGGACATGGGGGTAGGTGGGGCTTAAGCCTCCATGATACTCCCAGTGTGCCTTCCCCAGTGATGCTGCCCAAGTCTTGCTGTGATCCCAGGTTGTAGAGAACCTGAGCTGGTAGAGGGTTTAAGAGTTTCAAGGTCTCAGACCTCAATTGTTCTCTCCATGCTGCTAAAAAATAGCTCTCCAGATGTACCCTTGGACTGGGAGGCTCAGAGAGAAAAGAGGACTGTAGCTGAGACCCCAGAGTCCCAATCCTTAGCCCAGGTGCCCAGAAAGTTCCCTACCTGCAGGGGAACTCCACGATGAGGGATGTGCAGGGTGGGAGGAACATAGCAGATCACAGGATTATTCTTCAGGTTGGCCTGACAGCTCTGGCCACCCACAGTCATGTTCACATCCATGCAGGAGGCCACCGCACTCAGTCCAGAAAACTGCAGGGAATCCCATACCCTCATGAACATGAGAATGTTTCCTACACTACCTCTCCTCCAGCCAGGCCCCTTTTCTCCACAACCATTTGCCTCTACCCAAAGCCACCTCTGGTTCCTTCTTCCCTTTCTGCCAATGACTTCCCATTCCCACTAGGCCAAGGCTCTCCTTGAGGTTCTTCACCTCCTAGATCAATTTTGTTTTGGACAAGGTACAAGAGAACATTCTTTGTCTCATTTTTAACCTAGCCTTAATCACTTTATGGGTATTGCCTCAGACAAATTGAGACGTAGAGAAAACCTTAGCTTACAAAGGGCAAGGCCTCCCTCTGCTATCTGTGGCCATCTCTAGTCTTCCTGATCTATATCTTGCCATTGGACCCAGATGGCTCTGGAGGAAAAAGTTAGGTCAGTGACTTTGCACGTCTCTATCTCACTTAAATCCAATTCACTTGCAAGTGATGACATCTCCTTCCCAATGTCATGGTCCTCTTAGAAAATGAAGGACAACAGGGTGGCTAGGTGGTGCAGTGAATAGAGCACCGGCCCTAGAGTCAGGAGGACCTGGGTTCAGATCTGGACTCAGACACTTAACACGCACACACACAAAAACCTAGCTGTGTGACCTTGGGTAAGTCACTTAACCCCAATTGCCCTCCAAAAGGTGCAAAAAAAAAGAAAAGAAAATGAAGGACAAACAACAAGAAAAAGAGTCAAGGGTCCAGGAACTCAAGCTTCAGCTGCTTTAATTCCCCAGCCCCCATACAAACCTTTACTTCCACCGCCCCCTGCTCCATCTTCAGAGGACCCCGCCGAAGATGGGGTTGGGGCTTGGAGTAGAATGGGAAGTTGGGATGGAAGTAGAGGATGGAGCCGTCCCCACTGATGCTCAAATTGCCCTGTACCTGCCTTAGGCCTCGAAGATTATTATAGGCAGGAGCCAGGCACACACGTTCAGTGGAGAGAGTTGTACTGTTGCATTCCTGAGGGCCAAGAATAGAGAGGCTCATGAGCTGGTCAAAAACCTAGCTCTAGAGTCTCTGGGAGTCTACATGGGAGAGGTCTCTGCCCCTGGAGAGGTCTCTGCCCCAGAGGCACCCACCCTCCACTTGACCACCTTTGGAGGATAGCCTTAGCAACATTTCTTCTCAGTACCTAGGATGGGGATTGAGGGCCGGCACGGTTTACACATACTTAAGTGGAAAGGAAGGACAGGAAAAGATGTCAGAGGAAAGTGCTAGGGGCCTGCTCACCAGGTTCTCCACTTGCGTTTGCCCATCCTCGAAGGCTGTAGTCATCTGCCAAATGGCATCCAGATTCTGGCCCCGGATAGTAATACGAGAGCCACTGAGGAAGGTCAGAAAAGAGACTTTATATTTTACCCTCCCACCTCCCATATGAATACTCTAAAAAGCAGTAGCCCCCCAGAAGGATAAGTAGAGCCAACTGTACCCATGAATGCCCAAGTCAAGGGGAGAATTAGGGCCTGCCCAAAGGATTGTGGGGCCCTGGGAAGACATGCCCCACAGGGAAGTATGAGCCTAGACTCAAAAATTATTGATCGATTCCAGTATCCTTTTGGGGACTGGGAGCCCAGATCTTCATTTGAGAGAGGAGGGGGGCAGTGGGGAGGTAGAGGAAACAAAGGTAAAAATGGGGACTCACAGATAGCTGCAATTGGGAGAGATGCTGAAGATCTGGGGATTGTTCCGGTATTGGAAGGACCAAGGGATAGGGATTTCAGCACCCCCAATGTAGAAGCTGATGGAGACATTGCCCTGGGCCCCTCCTGGTGGTGTGCTACACAGAAGGCTCTGTTCATCCATTCTAGGGGGAGATGAGAGAACGGAAAAGATTCAAGAGCTGGGGATGGGGGGGAGGGCGGAGTTGCAGTCTGGTTGCCTGTCCTGACCCAGCTCCTTCTTCCTTCTTCATTCTCCCTGAGGACTTTTTCCTGCTCCAGGCTGGATCCCTCTTGAAGTCTCTACTCAGCCATCATCACCACCACCTCTGTGTCTTGTCTGGCTCTCCCACTTGCTTAACAGGGGTTAAAGAACCACAGCTGCAAAGGGCCTGAGTGACCCATAACCAAATAGAAGCCTCAACAATATTCCCAACAAGTGGTCAATCAGCCTACGCTGGAAAACTAACAGGGAGGGGATACTTGTTACCTTAAGTGGACGGCTCTCATTGTTAGGAAGTTTTCCTTTACACTGAAACAAAATCTGCCTCCCTGTACTAATGCTCCTAATTCTGCCCCCTGCAGCCAAGCAGAACTCTAAGCCTGAAGCTAGGTGTTGCTGGGCCTAGAGTCAGAAGACCAGAGTTCCTCCTTGTCTCCAGGCTCTTAACTCTCCAACTAAAACAGCTTCTAAAGTGATATTACTAAACAGCTCTGACCACATCACTTGCTTGCCCAAGAAGCTCTGGGGCTCCCTAGTACCTTCAGAGTCAAATACAAACTGCTCTGTGGGACACTTGGCAGTCCAATTGGCTTTCTTACTTTTCCTCAAACATACTCTTTGATCTCCTGTTTCTCTGCCTTTTCACAGGCTGTCCTCCAGGTCTGTGAAAAGGCCAGGCCTCCCACCCTCGAGTCCTAGATTCCATTCAAAGCTCAATGTAAATGCCACTGTCTTTATATGTAAATTTGTAAATGCATGTGCATGTCCACATTATCTCACTCAGTCTTCAGATAGCATGCGAGCTCTTTAGGTCTAGGAATGGTTCATTTTGTCTTTGTATCCCCAGCACTTAAGCACAATAACTGGTACACAGGAGGTGCTTAATAAAGGCTCATTGATTGAACGCTTGCTCCAAAGAAATATCATAGCAACAAGTACCCTCCAACCGTTCCCAGCCACCATCGTGCAGTGCCAACGCAGTACTCACTTTTCATAACGGCACTCAGTTCCATTAATCAACAGCAGACGACTGGACCCCACGTTCAGGTTTTGGCCTTTGATGGTGAGCTGAGTGCCACCAGCCCAAGGGCCAAACAAAGGAAAAATGGATGTCACCACTGGCTCCTACTCAGGGACAAAGGAGAAAAGCCCAGAGAACCCCCCATCAGTGACTCAATGCCCAGTACTTAGGGCTAGTCTCTTGGCACGCCCCTATTGCCTCCCCATTCTCTCCCGTTACCGACACTGAACAAAACTGACTTACCACAAAGGAGAAGCCAGGCAGGACAGAAGACCCATTCAGCAGAAACTGAAATTTGGAAGCAATCCCGGGGATGGTGAGGGTGACGCTGGCAGGACCGGGAGCCTGGGAACTTGGTGCTTCCAGCAAACACTCTAGCTGTTCCACATAGTCCGTCTTGGAGCTTGGGAAACATCAGAGCAGGGGAAGTCTTGTGTCCGAAAGCTTCCCTCTCCCCGATTTCAAACTCTCTCAACCTGCATCTTACCCACCCATGGCACTCTCTAGCCAACAAGTCAAAAGCATTTATTACATGCCTACTGTGTTCTGGGCACTTTGCAGAAAAACTAAGAATACAAAGAAGGGCAAAAAAAGTTTTTTGAGAAAACTTTTTGAGAAAAACTGCTTTTGAGAAACAAAGTCTAATGAGAGATACAGCATGTAAATAATGACATACAAAAGACATACTCAGGAACAAATTGCAGATAATCGACAAAGGGAAGCAAGTAACGTTAAAGAAGATCAGGAAAGACTTCTTGCAGAAGGTGAGATCTGAAAGAAGCCAGGAACCCAGAGATGAGGAGGGAGAGCATTCGAGGCATGAGAGAAAACCAGTAAAAATGCATAGAGTTGAGAGATGGATTCAGTTCTTAGCCTGGCATTTGAGGCTCTCTAACATCCGGACTCAATCTGCCTTTTAGCCTTGTCTCCTAATTCTCCTCATTGTAGCACATCCTCTCTGAACTACTTAGCATTTCCCAAATACACTTTAACTTTTGCCCATGCTTGGAATCTCCAACCCTCTACCCTATGAAATGAGATTATAAGTGTAAAGCATTTAGCACAATGCCTGACACATGTGGGCATGTGATAAATCCTTAGGCAGCAAGGTGGTGAAGTGGTTAGAGGACTGGACCTGAAGTCAGGAAGACCCATCTTCTCTGAGTTCAAATCTGGCCTCAGATGCTAGCTGTGTGACCTTGGGCAAGTCACTTAACCCTATTTGCCTCAGTTTCTTCATTTGTAAAATGATCTGGAGAAATAGCAAGCCACTTCAGTGTCCTTGCCAAGAAAACCCAGATGTGGTCACTAAGAGTTGGACGTGACTGAACAACAAAAATAAATGTTTGGTTTCCCTTTCCCCTAGACCTCTTTTTGCTTATGGAAATAACACCCATCCTCAAGATCTAACTTAAATGCCACCTCCCTCAGGGAGGATTTCCCTTCTCTACTCCTGTCCCTTCTGTCCCTGCTAGCTCTAACCCCCATCTCTCTTATGGACCTAAACATAGTGCTTTGTATGGTACTTCTATTTTTATTTTTTTGGAGAGGGGAAGGCAGGGCAATTGGGGTTAAGTGACTTGCCCAAGGTCACACTGCTAGTAAGCGTTAAGTATCTGGCCTGGATTTGAACTCAGGTCCTCCTGACTCCAGGGTCAATGCTCTATTCACTGAATCACCTAGTTGCCCCCTGTATGGTATTTTTATGTGTCTATTTGACTGTGACTCCAAGAAGGCAAGGACTGGGTTTCAGTCAATTCAACAATTTTTTAGAGGATGCTAACTAAGTGTAAGGCCTTGTGCTATAGATAAAAAGACAGAAGATTGCCTGTCCCCAAGGAGATTACAATCTAGTGGGGGATTAAGACAAATATTCAAACAACTAAGAAGGGCACAGGTAAAGTAACAGAGAAAAATGGAAGATTAGAAAGAGGTAGATGCCTTCTAGCTGGAGGAGGGGGTAGATCAGGGAAGGGTGTGTGGGAAGGGTCAACCTGAGAGAGACCTTTAAGAAAGAGAAGGGTCTTGGCAGACTGAAATGAGGAGAGTGTTTTAGGCATGGGAACAATAGCCCTTTCCCAATGCATAGAGGTGGGGAAGAGGACACCCCAATACTGGGGAATAGCCAGTAGCCCAATCTGTCTGTACTGCAGAGCGAAATAAGGTTGGAAAAGGTAGGTTGAAACCATGTTATAGAGGCCCATCAATGCCAAGGTAAGGAGTCTGTATTATATCCTGCAAGCAATAGGGAGTTACCGAAAGAAAGCCTACTGAGGTAGCAGAGTGACACATTCAGACTTGTTTAGAGATGATGGGACTTTGGCAGCTGCGAAGGATGGATCAGAGAGGGGAGAGAATACAGGCAGGGAGACCCCTTAGGGGATTGCTACAGTAGGGCATGGGACAGATAAGGAAAGCCTGAGTCAAGGCAGGGCTGGTGAAAGGAGGATGAATGGGAGAGATGTTATGGAGCTGAGAAACAGGACTTGTTGGCTGATGGGATGTGGATGGGGTGGGGAAGAGAGGAGTCCAAGGTGGCCCTGAGCTTCAGAGCCTTGGGTGATGGGATGGATGGTGGTGCCAGGAACAGAAATAGGAAAGCTGAGATGAGGTGTAGGTTTAAGTGGAAGGAGAAGATTAAGTCAGCCTTATTTACCTCTGTTCCCCCCACACACACACACACACATAACACCCTCAGCATATGGCCCTGAACGTAGCAGGTGATCAGTAAATGCTTGCTGAATTCTGAATTGTTATTACATATCATCCCTCCCACTGAGGATGCAGTACCAGAGTACCCTCCCCTCCCTCCTTGGGTCCTCATAAACAACTGAGAGAGGGGGAACAATGGGATTATTATTCCCATTTTACATATGGGGAAACTAAGGCCTAGAGAAGCTATGTGATGTACCCAAGGTCAAGCAAGAGACTGTATTGGGAGAAAAACCTGAGTCCCCTGGCTCCCACCAGGGTGATGTGCGAGGTAGGAAGGCACAGAACGAGAGAGCAGGGTGAGGGACAAAGGAGAACAGGTCCTTAGAAGGTCAGGAGTGAAGGGTCATATACACATACCTCAGGTAAGAGGTAGCCGTGGGCAGCACCTTGCAGGGGCTCTGGCCCACAGTGACTTTCTGGGGACCCTCTGAGTCCAGACCCTGCAAATAGCTGTAGAAGTTAGAGCCGCATAAAGTCAGCTTCGTGCTGCCCCTCGTGGGTCCGGATTTGGGGTGGAACTGTAACAGACATAGAGTTGGCACATGTGTGTATGTGCATGTGATGGGAGGAATAAATTCCCCCTTCCCCTCTAAGTTTCTAGATCCTAATGAAGTGGGGGGAAATCATCCATCCTAAGGACTGAAGACCTGGCAGGAAAACCAACTGGGTCTCATTTCAGCTCTTTCTGGATGACCCAGCCTATAGTTTTCTCTTCCTCCTCTGCCTCATACAGCCCATAGAGCAGCAGTTTTTAACCCAGGGTCTGTGAATTTATTTTTATTAATATTTTCATAAATATTTTAACATAAAGGCGTTTTTTGGTAAGCTGTGTATTTTATTTCCTGTGTGTGTCCATGCCACACAAGATTAAGACCTCCACGTTACAGCTTCCCTTGTGCAGTTATCCTTTGGTTTCCTGTGCATAGTAGGTCCTCAGCCAAACTGTGAAATCCTTGTGGGCATGACCTGGGACTGTTCCTCCATCCCTGCACTGAAACTGTGAGTTCCTTGGGTACATTAGGGGATTGGGGGCAGATTTTGGTCAGAGATGAGTGGTTTGATTTTAATATTTCTTCCTGAGTTGGTCCAGGAGAAAGAACAGCTGCTCTGGGAGTAGGAATGGAGGGGCAGAGGCAGGAGAAGAACATACCTCAGTAATATGGGGTGGGCAAGACGCCTGCTGCCAAGTACCTGGACACTCTTCCTGCCGGGCACAGACATCCCCACACCAACCACAACCCATGAAGTGCTCAGCTTTCAGGCATTTTTTACAGGTCAGGAAGTGGTGGCAGCCAGGACCCTGGATTGGCACCTTGAAGACCTGTGGGCAGAGGCGGGGGCATTGGTCATAGTCAAGGAAGAGAGAGGCAGAGAGAGTGAGAGACAGAGATACAGAGAGGGATGAAAGTAGAGAGGGAGGGAGAGGGAGACAGAGAGAGAGATTGAGAGAAGGGGGTGAAGGAGGGAGAAAGATGGAATGAGAGGGAGACAGAAAGACAGAGAGAGGGAGGGAAGGAGACAGAGATAGAGAGAGAAGAAGAGAAGAGAAGAGAAGAGAAGGGAAGGGAAGGGAAGGGAAGGGAAGGGAAGGGAAGGGAAGAGAATGTCTGTCCCTCACCCTTTGCAGGCAGGCTGGGGACTCTAGCAAGGGAAGCTGGAGGGGCCCTGGTTTATCACCTCTCGTAGCATGCCTACCTTACTTAAAATTCTCCTATGTCCTTACTATGCACTATTGTATATTATTGTTACCTATTGTAATCTGCCCTATTCCTCTGCAAAACTGAGTTCCATCAAAGCATGGACCATGTCTTAACTGTCTTCTTGCCTCCAGTCTCTCTTTTTCCCTAATTCTTCCTCCACAGGGTGCTCAAGTAATCTTCCTACGACATATCTCTCATAGTGTCACACCTTCCCTCAAAAACCTTTAGTGGCTCTCCATTGTCTACTAATTAAAGTATAAGCTTCTGATCCTGGCGTTCAAGACCTTCCTTATTTCATTTAACTCACCTTCATACACCCTAAGCAAACTGAATTCCTGTAATAGACTCCTCTCTTAATCCACACCCCACACCCCACTTCTATCTCCAATTCCTGAAGTTCTTCCTTTCCTTCCAGGCCCATCTCAGCTGCTGCCTACCTCCATGAAGCCATCCTGACTCCCTGCCCTGCTCTGTCCTCCTCAAGCTGGAATCACTCCCTCCTCAAATTTCTCAAAAGTATTTTTCCTGACTAGATCCAACTCTTTTATTCCCCTTTACATGTGAGACTGCAAGTTGATTAGATTGCAAATTCCTTGAAGGCAGGACCTGTATCTGTCTATCTTTACATTTCTCATTAAGCACAGAGTCCTTCCTATACTTTGAAGGTGCTTAATAAATGCCTTTGTACTGGGAAGGTGCTTAATAAATGCTTCTGTGCTTGGAAGGTACTTAACAAAAGCTTCCTGAATTGAGATTAGGCCTTTTTTGCTTAGGGAAGAAATGGCCAGGACCAGAGAGGCACTCCCCATTCCCTTTGGTGATGCCCCTCCTGCATGGAGCGAGGCACATCTGCCTCCCAGGGAGATCTATTCTTTACTTTATTCCCAGAGCTGAAGAGCAGGTAGTCCCCAAGGCGGCTGACATCTCGATGCACAGGCTGGGAGGAGCCCAAGGAAAAGTTGGACACGTAGAGCAGGTAGTTGAGGGACCTGAACAACTTCACCTGGTGCCAAAAATTAACACAAATAATGGACATTTCTAGGGCACTCCACGGCTCACAAAGCACTCACTATCACACCCAACATTTACACAGCCCTGAAAAGGTTGCCTGATACTAGGCACCAAAAATCCCATTTGAGCCTTACAACCCTGTGGAGTAGTCACTGTTATTATCCCCATTCTACAGATGAGAAACTTGAGGCCCAGACAGGCTCAGTGAGTTGCCCAAAATCAAGGTCACACACACACACACACACACACCACACACACCATATACCACACACCACACACCACACACACACACACACACACACACACACAGAGGAACTGTGATTTCTACCTAGTTTTTTTTTGTCTCTTTCCCCCATACACTGCTTCCTCTTTGCCAGAAGGGAGACGGTGGCCTTGACTCCTATGTCCACCCCCCACCAGACACTCTGCGAGGTCATGCCCCCATCCTCACCTGTAGGATGCGTCCATCAGCAGTGCCCATATGTGCCACGGTAGCATTGCCCTGATGGATAACGTGGATGGCTGTAAGGAGAACGCCATCCAGGTGCCCATTGAGGAGGTCCACTCGGGGGTGGTTGGTGGGGATCATTGTGGGGTAGTTCCAGCAGCTGACATTGGAGCCCAGAGGTGTTGTTTTAGGCTGCAGAGAGGGTTGAGGGATGCCAACAGAGGGGGTCAGCAGAATCATGAAGTATAAAAATGAAAACTCACATGTCTATAGCTCTTTGAGGTTTCCAAGCGGCTTCAGTGGTTCCCCATTGTCTACCAAGTAAAATATAACTTCCGAGCCTGGTATTCAATGCTTTCCACATTCTATCAAACCTCATTTCATTTAAGTTACCTTTGTGTGCCCCAAGCAAACGGAAGATACTCTGTCTTGTGCTTCTTATCCTACCTTTATCTATCTCCATGTTTGGCTGGCAATATAAATATTATCAATTCGATTTCAGAGATGCTGAAATGAAGGTCCAGAGAGTTTCAGTTGTCTGAAGTTATACAGCTAGTCAGTATCTGAACCCATACTCAAACCTAGGTCTTTCCTGAGACCAAAGCTTATTCTAGGTGTTCCCCAATATTCTCTTACCTTCCAAGTCTTATTTCACACACACCCCCAAAGACCCATTAGCCCAACAAAGCTGGGAAGACCCTGAAGGAAATGCTCACTGCAGAAACCTCATCTTCCTCCTCCTCTTTCTCTCAAGATCTATCCTGCCCCCCTCAACAAACGCACACATGCACACACACACACACACACACACACACACACACACATTTCCTGTTTCCTATATTGCCACAGACTTTGCTCAATCCGAGGCCTGACTGAGCAGCTGTGTTAGGGAAGGGGGAAGGTTGAAGTGTACTCCATGTGGCTACAGCTGGATCACGCCTATGCTTGTGAAATAAGGTCCCAAGTTCAGACTTCTTAACCCCTTCCTCTCCTCCACAGATCCCCTTATACAATGTCCTTAGACTTGAGCACCTCAGGGATAGACCCACCCACTGAGCCACGCCCAAGGGAAAGGGGCCAACTGTCCAAAGAGGTACATTAGGAATACAGAAGATCATGAGATTTATTAGAGTGAAAACAGATGAGAGATGTCCGAGTCCCACTTCTTCCTTTTTACAAATGGTAAGGAGCAGAAAAGGAAGTGATTGATCCACAGTCATCCTAGTAAAGGAGCAGAGTCAGGATTTGGACCCAAATCCTTTGTTTCCAAACCTGCTGCTCTTGCCCTGGAGGGTCCTGAGACCCTCCTGAAGGGGGGGAGGTGGAAAAAAGGGAGGGGAGTGGGCTACCACTCCAGGGAGGAAATCCTTGCAAAATGTTCTCAGCATGACTCAGAGACAGGTAAGGCTCTGGCCATGACTGGCCTCACTTTCCAGACACTGAAGCAGCCGGTACCAGCTCAGGCCCTGCCTCACCCCAAGGGCTCCTTTCTCCAGCGGCCAGAGAGTGATCATCAGTCCTTCCAGCCCCGCCCTGTCCCTTACAGTTTCCAGTAAACCAAGGCTATTAGCTCCCCCAAACACAGAACTGGATAAGGGAAGGAAAGTGCCTCCCATCTGTACAAAACCCCTTCATAGTTGTTATTATATGGGATCCTCACAAATGATGGAGGTAACATAGGAAGCACCCCATTTTATAGAAGAGGAAACAGAAACCCAGAGAAGACAAGTCAGGGAATTAGAGGCAGAGCCCAGATCAAAACACAGGTCTCCTTATAACTGGGCCAGGGCTCTTTCTGCCCCTGGAGAACATTTAGAACTGGAAGAGAGCCAAGAAATTATTTCATCCAGCCCCTTTCCTTTTAAAGATAAAGAAACAAGTCCCATTTAAATGACTTGCCCACAGTACACAAACAGGACTATGGGAGGCAGGTCCTGAACAAACCAAGGCCTTGGACTCCAAGTCCAGGACTAAGTAAGCATAGGATTGGCATGAGCCAGAACACACACTCCCAGGCACCCCTACCCCCACCAAGTGAGTCTCAGGAAGTGGAGCAAGCAGGTGAGCAAGGCTCCTGGAGCCTGGCACCATCGTCCCCAGACCTACAAACAGGAGGGAGATTAGACCCTTTGCCTGGGAACATTGGGCCTGGCCTCAGGTTCCCCAGACTCCCTGAGCTGGTTTTCTTCCCTCCTCCTTGCCTTCATGCTCTCTCTAAGCCCCAAAGGAATATTGGGGAGAGGCTGGGATGTGAGGGAATGGGGTAGACAGGCCTGTGCAGCTGGGGTGGAGACTGCCAGCTGACACAGGTGTCTGCCTGCCACACCCCCATCATCCCCTCATCCCCTCCTCCCCGACTGCACCAGCACATACTAGCTCAGCCAGGATGAAAACATGGGTGGGTCCCACCTTAAGCACTCGCTGGGTCCATTCAGAATTACAATTAAATAGAACATGTAATGTTCTATTAAAAAGGACCCTGTTTCCCATAATGGTCATAGCTCTTTGTGGGGGTGGGGGGGAAGGATAGTGTGGTATAGTAGAAAGTATACAGGTTTTGAAGTCAGAGTCCTCCCTGGGCCTCAATTCCCTCATCTGTAAAAGAAGGGGGCTAGATTAGATGGTCTCTGAGGTCTCTTCCAGCTCTGAATTGATGATCTCATGATCAGTCCTAGGTCTGTGGTCTCTGATGGGTCTGCTCCATACAGGGGCTACGAAGATCAGAGCTAAAAAAGATTCCCTGCCCCAGCTCCAAATCTGTTTTGCCTAGGAGATAGGCAGGAATCTGTCCATGTCCTGGCCACAAACCAGGGTCCATTCTATAACTTGGCCACATCCTGATCTAACCACTAAGCAACTGGGAATCAGTAGGTGGTTCTTCCTTTCACTGTGTGACCCTGGGCGAGTCAGGAAAGCCTCTGTTTCTCCAGGTGTAAAATGAGAGTCTTGGACTAGATGCTTTCCAAGGTCCTTCCATGCTCTATCTAAATCCATGATTGCAAGAACAGAGGTGTCAGCCCCAAAGCCAGGGGAGCACTGGGAAAAGCAGTGGTTAAATCCTGAGATGGGGACTGTGGAACACTCTGGGGACTGGTCTGTAAGAGGTCATGTGGGGCCAAGGCAGGAGCCTCTCCAGAAAAGAAGCTGGATATGCCCCATCCCTTACTGCCTGGGGGTCTGTTTCTTCACTAGGAATGGCTGTATCATTAGTAAAAAGAAAGGACCTTCCTCTCTAGCTTCATGGACTGCCAGTGCTGTTTGGGAGTAGGGATGGGTTAAGTGACTCACTCTCCAGCTACCGAATTGAGGGGGTGGAAGGAAAGGAAGGGCTTGGTTGAACTTGTCCCTCCTCTTCAAGAAGACAGCTAACATTCCTACTTCACTTAATCTTGCTGAACCTCAGTTTCCCCACTGGTAAACTCAGCATTGGAATATCAAAGCAATAAAGTTCAATGGAAAGAATTTTGAAAGAAAAAGGATTAGGAAGCATGGGTTCTAATTCTGACTCAACTAGTAACTTCTTGAGTGGCTTTGGTTAAATTACTTAACTTCTCTGAGTCTCAGTCACTTCATATGTCAAATGAGCATTAGACTAAATATACAAAGGCAGCATGATTCAGGGGAAAGAACTCTGGAAAGTCAGAAAAGAGACCTGGCCTCACATCTTGGTTCTATCACTTAATAACTGTTTGACTTTGACCATGTAACTTTCCTCTTCCGGTCTCCTTTTTCTCCTTTTGTAAAATGTTAGGTCTAAAAAAAAAAATCTGCATCGGAGATTTCTTTTATGAACCAAACAAAAAAGCATCCCCTCATCCCGTTTGAAGATTCTGAGTCTATTTCAAATAGGGCCCATCAAAGTCCCCTTGTATTTATTATCCTCTGTTATTAAAATAAAATTTTAATTGCTGCCTTTTGTTTTTACATCTGAGAAAATGGGGATATTAGTTTCTGCACTGCCTCCCTTCCGGGGTTTTCGTGAGAATCCAATGAGCCAAAGCCCGTGAAAGTGCTTTGGAAAGTACAAAGTTCGGAACTGATGGGAAGGACATATGGATGATGGAACCCAGAGAATTTTAGGTGGACAGTTCCACAGGTGGTCGGTCACTGAGAGAGTTGAAGCCAGAACCCCAGGGCAGGTTTGTTGTTCATTTTGTTGTTTTTAAATTCTCTAGAGTCTAGCCCAGAGGTCCTTAACCAGGAGACCATAGAGAGATTTCAGGGGATCTGAGAACTTGGATGCAAAAAAAAAAATTTTTTTTTCTAACTTATTATATATAACTTAATTAAGTATTTCACCTAATGATTAAAAAATCTGATTCTAAAAACTCCATAGGCTTCAGCACACTGCTGAAGGGATCTGCCATGCTAGAAACCTCTGATCTAGTGAACCCCAGAAGCTAACATCTAAACTCAGAGACTGGTGGCTTCTTCTGGTCGCTAGGCAGGTGAATCACTTAACCTGGCCACAAGGGGCAGTTTCCCCAGCTATCTGACCAGAGAGAAGCCTGGAAAGCTAAGATTTGCTTTATCATGCCTTGGGCCAGCTCCTCTCAGACTAGAGGGGGTGTGGTGGGATTTCAAGAGGAAGATCAGTGTTTGAATTTGAGGGCTAAACCTAAATGTTTAGGAGTTTAGCCCCTCATGAAAGAGAAAGGCAGATTTGAAGTTAGAAGATCTGGATTCAAATTCTGCCCCATTACCACCTGAGTGACTTTTCAGGACTTGAAAGGACACTCGGACCTAGTCTAATACCTCACTATGAGGAGGAGGAGCTATGAGGAATCTGGGGTCCCACAGGAAAGGGCAAAAGAGGCCAGGGCCCAACCAATGCTAGAGGGGCATGGTAGCATGTGCCAAGAAGGGAGGTGCTGGTGCTCCTGCACACACAAGCACACACTCCACCCACCCTACTTGCCTGGCCATGTCCCAATGGATCTTGCAGCCATTGCTCCCAACCCCAAGATGTTTACAAAATCCCACACCCTGGCTTCAGCACATGCAGAGAGGACTCTTAAGCCTCCCAAGTCAAATCTAGAAAGGACTCTCAAGCCCCCATCCCCAAACCCTCTCAATCCTTTGAGGCCACCCCTTGGGGAGGGGAGATGTGGACCTAAGCCCTGGACCCTTAGCCATGAACCCACCTTTCTAGGAAAGGCCTAGACTGGGCTCCTAACCCATGGCAGCACCAAGCCTTGGCTGGGGTTTGTTTGGGGCAAGGACTTTCTGTTCTCAAAGCCAAGACCCCTGGTCCTGGGGGCTACTTATTGGACCAAAACTCCCAAGTCACACAAAGCCCAGAGGCCATCTCCTTGCTCTAAGGGGAAGGGATGGAGCTGTGAGCAGGAGCAGGTGGTACTGGAATGCTGCCAGATGGGAAGGCATCTGCCCTAGGCTCCCATCCCACATCTGTGTGACCTTGAGCAAATCATTTTTACCTCGTTGGGTCTCATCTTTTAACCCCTCTTTGCAAATTGAAGGATTAGATTAAAGCAGAGGTTCTTAACCTTTTTTGTGTCTTTGGGCCCCTTTGGCAGGCTGCTGATGCCTATGGACGCCTTCTTGGCATAATGTTGTTATTTTAATTCACAATTGAAGGAAATGCTAAATTTCAGTTAAAGATTAGCACAAAAAAAAAGGAATTTTTTTTCTCATCCAAGATCATAGACCTCCTGAAATCTCTCCACAGATTCCCTTGGGGTTCCCCAAGTTAAGAACCCTTGGACTAAATGATCTCTAAGATCTCTTTTAGCAATAAAATCAATGATTCTAAAGGTTACACTTGGGAAGTATGTCTCCTAGAGAGGAGCCCAGGATCCCCAAACAGGGAAGAAAATAAATTGTCATAATCTTGGGAAGAAAGAAGATAGTAAGAATCCTGGAGGTGGCTGGGGAAAGGATCCCGAGAAGAGAAGAAAGGATCCCCCACCCTCCTGGTAGCTGGGGGGGGGGGGGGGAGGAGGAGTCAGAGCTCATGCTATGGTGTAATCACCCTTTGGTGTAACCTTGGAAACTACCTAATAAATTAGGGGTATGGGGCCAAAGCAGAGGGTGGGGCTGGTGCTGGGGCCAAGTCTGGAGGAAGTCTCCTAGAGTTGAGGCCTATTCTTCCCTCTTCCCAAACAGATTAGTTAGGATTCCTAATCTCACCACCCCTCTACTGGCCGCCCCCCCCCCCCCCCCAACTCGACCTTCCCATTTCTTCTTTGCCATGGCTCTAGATCCGGAAGAGAAGACCTTCAGATCTTCTAGTCACCCTGGTTATAACCATTTTTGTGCTACAGACCTCTTCCGTAATCTGGGGAAGCCTAATATACCCCAGGATTTCTTGCCTTCCTTCCTGATTGATGGAGATACTAGATTTCAGTTAGAAGTTGGTGAAAATAAAGATGTATTTTTTCCCCATTCAAGTTCACAAACTAATTGAAATTGGGACCACAGGTGAAAAACCCGATTCTAGTCCAACCACCTCACTTTTCAGATGAGGAAACTGAGACCCAGAGAGGCAAAGGGATTTGCGTGGGGTTGTGCCCTAATATGTGGAAGGGCAAAGATCTGAATCTAGGTCCTCTGATGCCAAATTCTGGGGGAGGAGTAAAAGGATAAGGAGTTTCTCCTCAAACTTTACCCTGGCTCCCTCTAATTTTCTCAGTGGTGGAAAGAACCCTGACAGGATCCTGTCCCTCGTGCACCTCAACCCAATGGGTTTTCCCTCCTCCTGCTTCCATTTCCCCTTCCCCTCCTCCTGCCCCTTCTCTTCTCCCTTTCCCTTCTCACCGGATCTGGGCAGTAGCTCTGGGGCTGAAAGAACTCAACTCCTCGCTCCACACGCTTCTGGTTGGCTTGAGACCCACAGCACTTCTCCATGCCACTATCAATGAACTCATTCAGTTTGGTTAAGGGAAAGGCGCAGACAGCCGATTTGTGCCGGGGGGATCGGCTTCCCTCCTGGCTCACCGCAAAGGCCCCAAACAGAACTTTCTGGCCCTCGGGGACACCTAGATCCATTGCCAGCGAAGGTCCCACGCGGGCCACGTGGGCTGCTTGAAGGACATTATAGGTTTCCTCCTCGGGGTTGACCACCTGTCTTCTTCGGCGCCGCCTCTTGTAAGAAAAGCGGCAATCTAGGACCAGCTCTCGATACTCCCCCAGATCAGTCTCAGTCGCACTAAGTCGCACCAATCGAGTATGGAAAGTGGCGGAAACTTTCAAGGACTCTGGCTGAACCGTCAGGAAATAGACATAGCTGCCAGAGCGAAACGTATAGACGTATTCAATGGGATAGGTGGCCAGGTATGCAGGCAGCACAGAAAGAGCAGGGGAACCGGGGGCAAAGCCTTGGAGGGTTGATTTGAGTCTGCGGATGGACACAGAGTGGGGACTATAGAGGGAGGCCACAGTCTGGTTCAGGGTGGAGGCCACGTAGAAGTAAGAAGACTGGCCTTGCCCAACCACAGTCACCTGGGTGCCGAGTGGGCTGGCTACACAATCCCGGCAATCATTGGGACTATTGTCTGAGCGGGACCAGAGGCAGGAGGTAGGGCCCAAGCGGACTGTTCCACCGTGATCCTCCAGCTCATGAACAAAACAGCGGCCCAAAAGGGAGGACCCACAGCTGTAGAGCCAGGGTAGGACAGGATCCAGGACCAACACGGCGTTGTCTGTGTCTGCGCCGGATAGCGAGGGCTCTGACTCCTTACACGCTGTGCAGGACTGGCAGCTGGGGTGGCCGGCAGGGCCTGTGACCAGGCTCTGGAGGGGCTCCAGCCTGGCATTCAGCAGGTACAGATGGTTCCTAATAGCCACAAAGATGGCCTGGCCGTCTTCATAAGCTACCACTCTTTGGATGGGGGCAGCAGCCTCAAAACTGGGCACCACGTACTTGACACTGAAGTTCTGGGAGGCGGCATATGGGATGCGGGGACACTGCCAGGAGTTCCCTCGGGAAGATGACCCCTGTGCCAGGAGGAGCAGCAGTAGGCAGAATGAGAAGGACCCCATGGCAGGGGACAGGGACTATCAGCTGGGCCAAGGAGCAGGCGTGGTAGGCAGCATCTTTCCTGAACTAGGGAGATGAGGAAGGATCGGCAGAGAATCAGTCCCTCTAGAAGGGCTCTCCAGGGCAGGGTCACCCAGTTTTCCTCCCTTCCCAAGCCAGTCAGGCTGTGAACGTTCAGGACTTGGATTATGGCAGATTCTTTGTTAGGAAAGGGCCCCACAGTGTGTGTGGGGGGGGGGAGGGAGGAGTGGAGTGTTGGGGCCCAGATCCGGCTGGGCAGGAGTGCCCCTGAGATTCTTCCCCAAAGTTGGTCTGGACCTGAGTGACAGAAGACTCACCCGCCCCTCCCTCTGTTCCCCGTCCCCCCATTTCCCAAGGAAAGGGCCCCTAGAAGCGTACCTGTGATAGGGGCAGGGGCTGGGGCAGCCAGCCAGAAACAGGAGGGTCTTGAGTCTAGTATCTCCCAGCCTGGCCCGTTTAGATAACTCACCTGTGGCCTCTTCAACTCTGGCAGAATAAAGCAACATTGGCCCTGCAGGCGGGGCTGAGGGGTTGAGCCCAGCCTGGGAGGGCAGGAGGGGGCGGAGCCCAGGAGGAGGGGTAGCGGAGGGGGCTGGGCTCTCCGAACTCCGCCCCGCTTCTCCTGCAAGAGCCTGGAAGCAGGGGATAGGAAGGTCCAAGTCCTTCCCTCGTCCTCCACCCGTCCCAGATAGACAGTGGGGGAGGGGGGGCATCTGTGACCGGGCTCCAGTCACCAGAGCCTGCTGCCGGTGCTAGGAACGGTGTCCAGGGGCTTTTTCCCACTGGGATGGAGAACCAGAACCGCACACAACACTGAATGCGGCTCCAGACTCAAAAAACGTGGGTTCAAATCCTGACCCCACTTGCTCTCTGTGTGACCTTGGGTAACTCACTGATTTCTTCATTTGTAAAACTGAAATGATTCAGATCAGGAGCACTCAACTCTCTTTGATCCCTAATTTTTAGACCCATTTGGGAAGGAAGTCAGAGAATTGTACCATTTCTCTCCTCCCCAACCTCCTCAAAGGAGTCAGAGCTCAAGTCTGACTCCAGCCAGGAAGAAAGGAAGGACACTGTTCTAGGAGCAGGTTTGGGAGAGCAGTGAAAGTGAGAGGGGAGAGATATTGGAGCTACCCATATGTGTGAGTGCCCTGCAGATGTATCCCCTGGCTGTTGGGGTCCAGGGCCACACGTTAGAATGTCAGAGCTGGAAGGGGCCTTAGGGAGGGATCATCTATTCCAAGGCCCTTCATTTTACAAAAGAGGAAACAGGCTCATAGCGGTTCCACAATTTGTCCCATTCTATTTAAGTCAGACTTGACAAAAATGCTGCAAGTCCAGGTCACTCCAGAGAATAACCCAAACCAAGCTAAAACGTAGTTCCCTTCTGATTTTAATGCTGTGTGTGTGTGTGTGTGTGTGTGTGTGTGTGTGTACACACTGTGGTTTTCTAAGTCAACATGCAGCCCATAGAGGTCTTTATGTATCATTTAGTGGTCCCATTTTTATTTGAGTTTGACACCCTTGTATTAAGTGGATAGTCAGGATTCAGTCTCTGGTCTTTTAACTCTGCCTCTAGTGTCCTAAATCTCTATAGACTGGTATTTGTCCTCCCCCCAAGAATGGCCCTGATCATCCTCAAACAATTCTTAAAGGGCTCACATATGTGGAAAATGGAGTCAGAGTGGAGAGAATGGGCTCCAGGTACAAAGATTACACCCTGCCCCCTGCCCCACCATTCTGAAGGTGGGTCACTGGACCTGGAGGAGGGATCACATGTTTATGAAGAATTGACTATACAGGGGCAGAGAATGAGTGAATCTTAGCAGTGAAGAACGGCTGGCATCATAGTGCCCAGGATATGAATGTATATGTATGAGTCAGAGACAACCCAGATGGGGAGGACAAGACAGAGGGCACCTGCAAGTCCCCTTCAGTCTTCCTGACCTGAAGACCTTACAGACAGGTCCTTAGAAGCATAATCCTAGCCCAGGGAAGTCAAGAGGGTCCTGACAGAAACAGAGAAAAACACACAGGGAAAAGCAAAAATGAGACCAAAAAAAAGCAGAAAAAGAAAGATTGATGGACCAATAGAAGTACAAATCCCTCTGATCCCATCGTAGTGAGAATGCAGGGGGAGCCTGAGGAACCCTGGGATCACTTCTTATTAACCTGCTTGACATAAGGGCAGCAGAGCAGGTCAGGCCTGAAACAGGGTAAATGGTGGTAGAAGCTGGGAAGAGGGAGGTGGGAGGAGGGAGGAGGAGGAGAGAGGTGGAAGAAGGAAAGGGGAGGAGGAAGGAGGGAGGGGGGGAGGATAGCAAAGTACCCTGGGCTGGGAGTCTAGAGACCTGGGTTCTAATCTTGGACAGTCTTCTGCTCTCCAGACTGTGATTCTCTCTCTCTGATTCTGTTCTCCAGTCTCTATGTATCTCTGCCTCTGTTCTCTCTCCATATCTCCTTGTCTCTCTATCTCTGTTTCTTTTTCTATCTTTGCATCTGTATCAGCAAGAGCAGTTGGCAGGCTTGGCCCAGGGGATACAGATTTTTCAATTTCCGCAGCTGAACGCCCCCCTCATTTGGCCGCCTTCCTGGTTGTGGTGGGGTGGGGGGGAGAGTCAGCTCATATCATTTCCTCCCCCCCTCCTCATGGCTCACGTGTCCTCTACCACCACCAAAGCCAGCAGCCCTGAGGGTGCTGGGAAGCTGACACTGCGTGCCGTCATGTCACATGGGTTCCCTGAAGGAGAATTTGCTTCTTCTCAGGCATACTCCTCACCCACATACACATGTGTATGAACACACAATCACATGTGCAAACAGAGGTGGACACACAGGCACTTGGACTGATACATGCATGATACACATGCATGTTCATGTATACACATGAGTGCACATATCTAATATCAGGAGCTAGCATTTTTTGTGTGCTTTAAGATGAACATTTCCCTAACTATAATGTGAGATAGATACCATACATATTATCCACAATTTATAAATGGGGAAACTGAGGCTCAGAGATATTAAATAAGTTCCCACGATTGCTCAGCTAGTGATTATCAAAGTCAGGATTCACATCTGCTTCTCTTTTGGCTCCACACCTGACACTCTTCCCTCTACCTTACATTGTCTCCCATGTGCACGTGCACAGACACACATGCACACACACATACCTTGGATCACACCAATTAATTATTCAGTCTAGGAACTTCCCCCAGCTCCACCTCTCCCATCAGCCATGTGGAGTCAGTCAGGTAGGTATCTGGGGGAGGGGCCCCAGAAGCATGGCTCTATGAGATCCCAGTCTCATCTCTTAACTTTTTGCCTTAATTTACCTATCTCTGAATCATGAATGGTTCTCAATGCCTGTTGCCAAATCTTGGGAATGAAAGGGACTCAAAGACCCATGACTTGGGGGGAAGTGGATAAAAGCTACCAAAAGGGCAGGATGTGGGACTCTCAGTTCCTTCCCTCACAAGAGTATGCCCAGCAGTATTGGGAACACTCTAGGAACAGTCTGCTTTCTAGGTTGGTCTGGGCTTCCCCCCTCTGCCCTAATTTGTCTGTCTATAAAATAGATTCAAGTTGGTATAAGGAGAAGGTGGGGAAGAGGGAAGGGGGTGAGGGTTCTTTCTCAGGGTGGAGGGAATTGGTGGGGGCAAGGAGGAGAGCCTCCTTTATTTGGAGTCAGAAGACCTCAATTTGAATCTGAACCCTGCCCCTACCTATGTGATATTGGCTGAGTTAGTCAGCATTTATTGAGTGCCTACTATGTCCTAGGCACTGTGCCAAGCAGTAAGGATAAAAAAAATACAAAAACAAACCCAAACCCAAACCAGACCCTGCTCTCAAGGAATCTCTCTTGCTCCCAGTGTCCTCATGAAAAAGGAGAAAGGTTGATTTACATCATGGGCTGTTAACCTTTGTACCACTGACCTCTTTGGCAGTTTGGTGAAATCTATAGACCTCTTCTCAGAACACAATACATTACTTTATACAACAAAATGCATGGGATTACAACCTTGGAAATAGAGATATCAATTGAAAAAGACCCCACAAATTTCTGGAGCAGCTAGGTGGTGTAGTGGATGGAGCACTGACCCTGGAGTCAGGAGAAGCTGAGTTCAAATCCAGCCTCAGACATTTGGCACTTACTAGCTGTGTGACCCTGGACAAGTCACTTAACCCCAATTGCCTCACCAAAAACAAACAAACAAAATTCATGATCCCCAGGTTAAGAACTCCAGATCTGATACTTGATAAAAGCCCTTCTAGATATTCTATGATTGCTACTAATTTCCCTCATTCTGAGAATGACATTCTAGAGAGAATTCCTAGGGAGAACACTGAAGGAAAGCCAGTATCCTGTTCTGTTTGGTTTGCTGGTGAGTGGGGGAGGAGGGAAGTCAGAATTGCTAATATCTTCCAGAAGGAGTCATGTTGCATAGTCGAAAGAGTCCTGTTCCTGGAATCTACCCAGGAGTAGCTGTGTGACATTGGAAAAGTTCCTGTCCCTCTCTGAGATTCCTTTTCCCTTATCTGTAAATGGTAGGGGCATGGTGTTCAGATTGGCATGGATAATCTCACTGAGGTCTATTCCAATTCTAACAAATCTGTCAGCTCTCCCCGCTCCCCGCCCACCCCCACTCAGCACCACTTCAATTTCGAACGGAGGACCTCTTGACAGCCTCCTTGTTTAAAGAGGGCCAGAGGCAAAATGATAGCTCAGCTGGTCCCCTTCCCCAGAGCTCGGGAATCAGGGCCTCCTAATGCCCCTCAGTGTGTTCTCTTGGGCAGGACTACTGATTTCCCCCATGCACATGCATCCCTGCAACAGCCTGTTCCCCAACAGCCTCCAGAAGATCAGCCCCCATTGTTCTTCTCTTCTCCTTCTCTAAACAGCCCACAGGGTAGGGTTCCCCCAAAACATGCCTTACAAGATGGCGTGTGTGTGTGTGTGTGTGTGTGTGTGTGTGCTTGCAGGATTAGGGCTTGGGTGTCCAGCCCAATTATTCTGCCATTATTGTTCCTTCTGTAGAATAGGTGACATTTCTTGATGAATAGAATTGGGGGGTGGGAGCAATCTCTGAGGAAAATGGTTTCATATTCCAGGGACAGAACATAGCTCAGGCAGTGTGGGATTGGAGTGGGGTGAGGAAATTAGTCTTCCTTCTTAAATTACTCCCTCCCTCCTAAATACAACAGAATACTGCCTTCCTCGTGGCCTTGCTCCCCAGAATTACACATTTCATTTCCTCAACACCGATGCATTTAAACTCTCCCAGCTGCCCAAGTAAATACTTTGTATGGATTTATACAGAGTCCCAAAAGTCTTGGTGCAGTTTTAAGCTATTATTAAAGCTGCTTTAATAGCTTAAAACTGTACTGAGACTTTCGGAGAGTGTGTATTTAGGAGTTTGTATTATTTGCTATTGGGATTGTACATTCCTTCCTTAGAACAGGGGCTCCCAGAGGATGGAACTATGTATTTCATCCCATCACAGCTTCTACCCCTTTTAAGTACTCTCTAAAGGCAGGGCCACTCTCAGACCAAGGTTTCTCTACAGTGCAATCTCAAGTCCATGGGCCATGTCCCTGACCAGTGCCAGGACCTCAGTTTCACATTCTGCATATGGAAAGGAGTCTTATTTGTCTGCCCTAAGAGTGCCAGGGATCTTAGCAAAGACTGTCCCTGGGGAGCTTAAAAGCTAGCCTGGCCCAGAGCCATCACCTACAAGATCTTGGACAAAGGTATTGATGGCTAGCTTGCTCACATCCAGCTCATTAGATCTGCAGATGATAAAAAGCTAGGAGGGCTAGCTAATAACGGTACCTGCTTGCTGGCATTTCTGTGCCAGAACACTTTACATACATTATCTCATTTGACCCACATAACAACAACCCTGTGAGGTTGATGCTGTTATCATCCCCAGACCCCAAGTGGATGGGATCAAGGAAGAGTGACCCCTACTCAAATTATTTTGTATTTATTTAACTTTACATCTGTACTCAGTAGAAAGTGAGCTCAGACTAGGGTCAGCCATCCAGCTGAACTCTCTCAGCATCTCCTTCCAAACAACTTTAAAAATAACAGCTCAAATCAAATTTTGGAGGGCCAGAGACAATAAACGGCCAGGTTGAGACATTTTTCTGATCTAAGAAGACTTAGAAATATGGCAGGAGAAGTCTACAACACCAGTGTGATGCCTGTTTGAAGCCTAGATACCTGAGGCTGAAGTAGCAGCAACAGCAGGAGCTTAGGGAGCTCTCAGCCCAGAGTGGTCAAGTGATCAGAAAGAGATTACAGGGGACCCTTTGCTGGCACTGGGCACAACTGGCATTGATTGGAAACTCTATTCACCCATGCACAGTTCTGGGTCACAGTTCTAGAGAGCAGAGGAGCTCTGGCAGTCAGTCACAAGGTCTGGTCACAGTTCCAAAGTAAAGAGGAGTGCTAGTGCTTGTGACTGCTAAGGGACCAGGGGTCCTTCCTGGGTAAAGACCAGATTGCAGACCAGAAGAGCAGTGACCACACCCCTCTCAGGATCACTCTACTTTGGAAGTACCAAAAACTTACAAACCTCCCCCCTCCCAGAACTAGCTCTGAAAACAGCAGCACAAAAAAAGCCAGAAGCTTGGGATAATGCCTACACACCCCAAGATGAGCAGAACCCAACATAAAGTTCAGTCAAGAAATAGTCTTGAAAAAATGAAGAAACAACAAAAAAAGAATTTTACCATAAAAAGCTACTACTGTGGCAGAGAAAACCAAGACACAAACTTGGAAGAAGACAACAATGTGAAAGCAAAAACCCTCTCAAAGATAAGTGCTAATTGGACACAAGACCAGCAAGAATTTTTGGAATAGTTAGAAAGAGATAAGAGTGGTAGAGGAAAAATTGGGAAAAGAAATGAGAGTGATACAAGAAAATTATGAAAAGAGAATTAATAGTTTGGTAAAAGAGGCACAAAAAATACTGAAGAAAATAACACCATAAAAATAGAATTTGGCCAAATGATAAGAGACACAAAAATTTACTAAAAAGAACTCCTTTAAAAAAAAAAGAAAGAAGCCAACTGGCCAAATAGAAAAGGAGGTACAAAATCTCACTGAAGAAAAATCATTTCTTAAAAATTACTAGTGCATCAAGGGGATGCCCATCAATTGGGGAATGGCTGAACAAGTTGTGGTATACGAATGTAATGGAATACTACTGTGCTATAAGAAATGAGGAGCAGACGGACTTCATAATAACCTGGAGAGACTTATATAAACTGATGCTGAGAGAGAAGAGCAGATGGGGTGGAGCCAAGATGGCCTAGAGGCAGGAAAACTCCCTGTATCACCCCCATAACCACCTCAAATACCTATATAATATGGCTCTAAACAAACTTTAGAACTACAGAACCCACAAAGTGACAGAGAGAAACAAATATCCCATTGAAGGCAACCCCAGGTGGAAAGGAAGGGCCCATTGCAGTGCACAGGGAGCAGAACCCAGCTCCGTCCCCTCCTCTCTCCCCCTCCACCTGAGCCCGAGGTTTTAGCCTCAGGGCAGCCCAACCAGCCAAGGCTGGAGGGACTTCAAGAGAGTGGATCACCAGCAGCTGTGGAGGTTTCCAGAAATATCAACCCATGAATGCCAAAGACAAAGTGAGAGGTCAGTGTGGACTTTGGGAACAGGGGGTCTGGGAGTATGGTCTGGCCTCTACCTCTGGAGGGAGAAGCAACTGAGGCACAGTGGCCGCCACCCAGGGGCTGCTTCAGAGCTCCTGGCTTGCAGATTGTAGGGGGACCAAGTGACCATTCAGAGGGTAATCACTCTTGTTTTAACCTGCTTGGATTTGGATTGCTGTCTAGGGTGGAGGTCCTGGGGTGTGTGACCAGGTGTCAGAGCTTGTGGAGGCTTCAGAAACAGCGCCCAACTAATAGCTCCGACAGTTGAGAAAACCCCATCGATTTGGGACAAAGCTCTCCTCTCTGGAAGTAGAGAGAAGAGAGAATCAAGAGAAATCTGTACACAATCACAGACACAATGTATGTGTGATGACTAACCTCAATAGACTGGGCTCCTCTCAGCAATGTAAGGTTATAAGACAACTCCAAAAGACTCATCATGATCAAAAGAAATATCCACATCCAGAGAAAGAGTTGTGGAGTCTGAAAGAGATACTTTAAGAATTATTGGACTACCTGAAAGCCATGATCAAAGAAAGAGCCTAGATATATTTCAAGAAAGTATCAAGGAAAACTGACCTGCTATTATATTAGAGGCAGAAAGTAAAATTGAAAATGAAAGAATCCACCAGTCACCTCCTGAAAGAGTTCTCAAAGTGAAAACTCCTAGAAATATTATAGCCAAATTCCAGAGCTCCCAGGTCAAAAAGAAAATACTTCAAGCATCCAGAAAGAAACTATTCAAATATTGTGGAGCCCCAATGGGGATCACACAAGATTTAGTGACTTGCGCATTAAAGAAGGAGAGGACTTGAAACATGATATTCCAGAAGAAAAAGGAGCTAGGATTACAACTAAGAATCACCTGCCCAGCAAAAGTCTAATCTTCAGTATATTCCTTCAGGTGGGAAAATAGATATTTAGTGTAAATGAAGGACTTTCAAACATTCCTGATGAATAGACCAGAGCTAAATGGAAATTTTGACATTCAAACAGAAGACTCAAGGGAAGCATAAAAAAGTAAATGTGAAAGAATAATCATAAGGAACTCAATAAATTTAAACTGTTTACATTCCTATATAGGAAGATGATACATGTAACTCCTAAGAACTTTATCATTATAAGGGCTGTTAAAAGGAGTTTATATAAACACAGGGCATGGGTATGAGTCGATTATATTGGAATGATTTCTAAAAAAATGAAGGGATGAGAGAAGGATACACTGGGAGAACTGGGAAGGGAGAGGTAGTAGAGGGAAAATTTTTTCACATATAAGAGGCATGCAAGGAAGAACTTTTACAATGGAGGGGCAAGTGGGGAGTGGCAGGCAATGCTTGACCCTCACTATCATCAGAATTGGTTCAAAGAAAGAAGAATAAGATAGATAGATAGATAGATAGATAGATAGGTAGATAGATAGATAGATAGATAGATAGATAGATAGATAGATAGATAGATAGATAGATAGATAGATAGACAGACAGACATTCTGTTGTTAACCAATAGGGAAATAAGAGGTGAAAGGGATAAGGAGTAAGGGTGGTGATAAAAGGGAGGGCAGATTAAGGGTGGTAGTATTTAGAAACAAAATACACTTCTGAGGAGAGACAAGATATAAAGAGAGAGAAGAAGAAACAGAAGAAAATGGGATGGAGGGAAATGCATAGTTGGTAATCATCACTGTGGATGTAAATGGGATGAACTCACTCATAAAATGGAAGTAGCATAATGGATTAGAAATCAAAATTTAACATATGTTTTTTATACTTAAAATATACTTAAACATACTTAAAACAGAAAGACACACACAGTTAAAATAAAGGGCTGGAGCAAATCCATTATGCTTCACCTAAAATTAAAAAGGCAGATCTCAGACAAAACCAAAGCAAAAATAGATCTAATTAGAAGAGATAATCAGGGGAACTGCATTTTACTAAAAGGTACCATAGACAATGAAGCGATATCAAAATGTTTACAAGTTTCTCTGGGGGGGAAGGGGCAGAGTCAAGATGGCAGAGTAGAAACAGGGCATCTGCTGGGCTCCGGCTCCCACTACCTCCAATTTATGTAAAAGGTGACTCTGAACAAACTTTGGATCTACAGAACCCACAAAATGACACAGAGAAGCTAACCTCCTGCTGAGGATAGCCTGGCAGGCTGGCAGGGAGCAGCCAGTGCAGCACTCTGGGAGCCAACCCCAGCCCTGCGTGAGCTGGAGGTTTTAGTCCCAGGGAAGGCCTGGCCATCCTCTGGCTGGAGGGACTTCAGATCACCAGTAGCTGTGTCGTTTTCCAGAATTATCAACCAATAGATGCTAAGGGCAAAGTGAGAGGTCAGTGCAATGTGGACTTTGGCATCCAGTACTTGGGTGTGTGGTTGGCCTTTATCCCCTGGAGGGAGAAGCTGCTGAGGCACCGCAGCTGTGCAGCTGCCACCATGTGGCAGCTTCAGCTCCTGGCCTGCAGACTGTAGGGGAACCAAGTGACCAGTCTGAGGGGTAATTGCTCTTGCTTTAACCTGCTTGGATCTGAATTGTGGTCTAGGGTACAGGTCCTGGGGTGTGTGACCAGCTTGCCAGCGCATGTGGAGGCTTCAGAAAGGGCACCTAACTAATACCTTTGGCAGCTGAGAAAACCCCAGAGTTTGGTACAAAGCTCCCCTGTCTGGTAGCAGAGTCCTATTGTGGCAAAAAGCCCAAAAGTCAAGTAATTGAGTGGCAACATGAGTAAACAAGGGAAGCAAAGCAAACAGAGGAATCCAACATTAGACTCCTATTTTGGAGACAAAAAGGATCAAAGCATGGAACAGGAGGAAGACAGTGAAGTCAGAACTCCTACACCAAAAGCCTCCAAGAAAAATACAAGCTGGTTATAGGCCACAGAGGAGCTTAAAAAGGATTTTAAAAATCAAATAAGAGAAGTGGAGGAAAAATTGGGAAGAGAAATGAGAACGATGCAAGAAAATCATGAAATGAGAGTCAACAACCTGACTAAAGAAAATAACACCTTAAAAAATAGACTAACTCAAATGGCAAAAGAGGCTCAAAAAGGCAATGAGGAGAAGAATGACTTAAAAAGCCAGATTTGCTAGATGGAAAAAGAATCTCAAGAAGAGAATCATTCCTTCAGAATTAGATTGGAGCAAATGGAAGCTAGTGACTATATGAGAAATCAAGATACTATTAAATAGATCCAAACAAATGAAGAAATAGAAGGCAATGTGAACTATCTCATTGGGAAAACCACTGACCAGGAAAATAGATCCAGGAGAGATAATTTAAAAATTATTGGACTACCTGAAAGCCATGATCAAAAAAAGAACCTAGAAATCATCCTTCAAAAAATTCTCAAGGAAAATTGCCCTGATGTTTTAGAACCAGAGGGTAAAAATAGAGGTTGAAAGAGTCCACTGATCACCTCCTGAAAAAGATCCCAAAAAGAAAACTCCTAGGAATATTATAGGCAGGTTCCAGAATTCCCAGATCAAGGAGAAAATATCACAAGCATCCAGGAAGAAACAATTTTAATATTATGGAAACACAATCAGGATAACACAGGATCTGGCAGCTTCTACACTGAGGGATTGAAGGGCTTAGAATATGATATTCTGGAGGGCAAAGGAGCTGGGATTAAAACCAAGAATCACCTACCCAGCAAAACTGAGTATTGGGCGGAGCCAAGATGGCGGAGTAGAAGCACGACCTTCCCGCCCACCCTCCCCAATCCATGTAAAAAGGGGACTCTAAACAAACTTTGGAGCTGCGGAACCCACAAAATGACACAGAGTAGCTAACCTCCCGCTGAGGACAGCCCGGAAGGCCGGCAGGAGTCGGCCGGCCAGCGCAGCGCTCTGGGAGCCAAGCCCAGCCCCACGCCGAGGCTTTAGCCCCAGGGCAGGCCTGACCAGCCGCCAGCCAGAGGGACTCCAGATCAGTAGCAGCTGTGGCCGTTTCCAGATTTATCAATACATAGATGCGAAGGACAAGGTGAGAGGCCAGTGCAGTCTGGACTTTGGGACCCAGGAAGTGGGAGTGCGTGGCTTTTACTCCCAGAGCGAGAAACAGCCAGCCAGCGTCATGTGGCGGCTTGAGCTCCTGGCCTGCAGAGTGTAGGGGGACCAAGCACCAGTCTGAGGGGTCATCGCTCTTGCTTTAACCTGCTTGGATCTGGGTTGCAGTCTAGGGTGGGGGTCCTGGGGTGTGTGTCCAGCTTACCAGAGCATGTGGAGACCTCAGAGAGGGCACCCATCCAATACCTCAGGCAGCTGAGAAAACCCCAGCGTTTGGGACGAAAACTCCCCTGTCTGGTGGCAGAGTCCTACTGTGGCAAAAAGCCCAAAAGTCAAATCATTGAGTGGCAAAATGAGCAGGCAAAGGAAACAAAGCAGACAGAAGATTCCAACATTACACTCCTATTTTGGGGATAAGAAGGAGCAAGGCATGGAACAGGAGGAAAACAGTGAAGTCAGAACTCCTGCACCAAAAGCTTCAAAGGAAAATACAAGCTGGTTACAGGCCATAGAGGTCCTTAAGAAGCAGATAAGAGAAGTGGAGGAAAAATTGGGAAGAGAAATGAGAACAATGCAAGAAAATTATGAAATGAGAGTCAACAGCCTGACTGAAGAAAATAATACCTTAAAAAACAGACTGACTCAAATGGCAAAGGAGGCTCAAAAAGGCAATGAGGAGAAGAATGCCTTAAAAAGTCGAATTTGACAGATGGAAAAAGAATCTCAAAAGCTCACTGAGGAGAATCATTGCTTCAGAATTAGATTGGAGCAAACGGAAGCTAATGACTTTATGAGAAATCAAGATGCTGTTAAACAGATCCAAACAAATGAAAGAACAGAAGGCAATGTGAAATATCTCATGGGAAAAACCACTGACCTGGAAAATAGATCCAGGAGAGATAATTTAAAAATTATTGGACTGCCTGAGAGCCATGACCAAAGTAAGAGCCTGGAAAGCATCCTCCAGGAAGTTCTCAAAGAAAACTGCCCTGATGTTTTAGAACCAGAGGGCAAAATAGAGGTTGAAAGAGTCCACTGATCACCTCCTGAAAAAGATCCCAAAAAGAAAACTCCTAGGAATATTATAGCCAGGTTCCGGAATTCCCAGATTAAGGAGAGAATATTACAAGCAGCCAGGAAGAAACAATTTGAATATTGTGGAAACACAATCAGGATAACGCAGGATCTGGCAGCTTCTACACTGAGGGATCGAAGGGCCTGGAATGTGATATTCCGGAGGTCAAGGGAGCTGGAATTAAAACCAAGAGTCACCTACCCAGCAAAACTGAGTATCATGTTTCAGGGGAAAATATGGTCATTCAGTGGAATACAGGACTTTCAAGCATTCTTGCTGAAAAAACCAGAGTTGAATAGAAAATTTGACATTCAGATACAAGAAGCAAGAGAAGCATGAGAAGGTAAACAGGGAAAAGAAATCATAAGGAACTTATCAAAGTTGAACTATTTTTTTTTTAAGCAATCGGGGTTGAGTGGCTTGTTCGGGATTGCATGGCCAGTTATTGTTTCTGGGTGTGGTGCTGGGTGTGTGGGCCTGGATTTGATCTGGGTCGTCCCGGCACTGGAGCCAGTGCTCTTGCTCGCTGAGCCACCTGGCCAAAGTTGAACTATTAACATTCCTACATGGAAAAACAATAATTGTAACCTATGAAACTTTTCTCAGTAGTTGAAGGGATTAGAAATATATGAGGGTATGCGGGCATATGAATACATATGTGAATGTGTGTATATACGTTTACAGGTATACGTAGATAGAGGGCACGGGACCAATTTAACAGGAAGGGATGATACTTAAAAGGTGAAATTAAGAGGTGAGAGGAATATAATGAGAGGAGATGGGGAGAGACAGAGTGGGGCAAACTATCTCATACAGAAGAGGCAAGGGAAAATGGTTACAATGGAGGGGAAGAATAGGAAGGCAAAAGGGAATAGGTCAACCTTATTCCTATTGAATCTGGCTTGAGAAGGGAGGGAAATACACACTAAATAGGGGATCTCACCCTCCAGGAGAATAGAGGAGGAAGGGGATGTGAGGGGGGATGATGGAAGGGAGGGCAGGCTGGGGGGGAGGGAAGTTGGAAGCACCCACTTTTGAAAAGGGACAGGATCAAAGTAGAGAATAGAACAAGTGGGAGGTGGGATAGGAGGGAGGGAAAAATAGTCAGTCTTTTACAATACATCTACTATGTTATTGTTTTGCATTAGCCACACATGTACAACCTCTACTGAACTGCTTGTCCCCCCAGTGGGGGTGGGTGGCGGGGGGGGGGGAAGGGAATGAATCTGGAATTGAAAATTTTAAAATCAAATATTCAAATATATATATATGTGTGTGTGTGTGTGTATAAAAAAAACTGAGTATCATATTTCAGGGGAAAATATGGTCATTCAGTAGAACAGAGGACTTTCAAGCATTCTTGATGAAAAAACCAGAATTGAATAGAAAATTTGACATTGAGATAAAGAAGCAAGAGAAGTGTAAGAAGGTAAACAGGGAAAAGAAATCATAAGGAACTTATCAAAGTTGAACTATTTACATCTCTACATGGAAAAATGATAATTGTAACTTATGAAATTTTTGTCAGTATGAGAATAATTGAACAGAATAGAAATGTGTGTGTGTATATATATACATATATACACACATACATATATATGTCTATATAGGAAGGTATATGGGCATATGAATCATATGTGAATGTGTGTATATATGTATACAGGTATACATAGATAGAGGGCACAGGACCAGTTTAATGGGAAGGAATGATACTTAAAAGGTGAAATTAAGAGGTGAAAGAGGAATATAATGAGAGGAGATGGAGAGAGAGAGAGATTGGCGTAAACTATCTCATATAGAAAAGGTAAGGGAAAATGGCTACAATGGAGAGGAAGAACAGGAAGTCAAAAGGGAATAGGTCAACCTTATTCTCATTGAATTTGGCTTAGGGAAGGAATGACATATACACTAAATACAGTATCTTACCCTACAGGAGAATTGGGGGGAAGAGGATCAGAAGGGAGATGATGGAAGGGAGGCAAGGCTGGGGGAGAGGGAAGTTGGAAGCATCCACTTTTATTTTTGTGGGTGACAAGGGAGGAAGGGAATGAATCTGGAATTTAAAGTTTTCAAATCAAATGTTTAAAATATATATATATACATACACTATTATCAATATTATTTTACATGTAAATGGGAAATTATATATATACATGCACTAGGGCATAGAGATCCACCATGCCCTACTGGGAAGTTGCAGGGGGTGTGGGAGAAGATATGGAAGAGAGCAGATTGGAGGAGGGGATATCCAGTGGGATTGCTATTTTGGGGTGGTGGGTAGGGGAAAAACAGAGAGAAAATTTTTAACTCAAAATCTTGCAGAAATGAATGATGTAAACTAGAAGTTAATAAAGCATTTGATTAAAAAAACAAATTTCTCTGATAAAGACCTCATTTCTAAAATATGAACTTAGTATAGAACTGAGTAAAATTTATAAAAATAAGAGCCATTCCCCAATTGATAAATGATCAAAGGATATGAACAGGGAGTTTTCAGAAGAAATAAAATCTATTTATAGTATTATGAAAAAATGTTCTAACTCACTATTGATTATAGAAATGCACATTAAAACAACTCAGAGGTACTACTTATCAGAAATGACAAATGATGGGGAGGCCAGGTGGCACAGTGAGTAGGAGCGCTGGCCCCAGCATTGAGAGACCCGGGATTGGTTCTGGTCTCAGATACTTGGAACCCACACAAAATAACTGGCCATGTAACCTTGAGCAAGTTACTTGACCCCAATTGCTTTTAAAAAAAAGAAATGACAAATGTTTGGGGGGAGGAGGGAAAAATAGGTACCCTAATGAACTGCTGGTGGAATAGTGAACTGCTCCAACCATTCTGGAGAAAATGTTGAAAATATAACCAAAGGGCTATAAAGCTCTGCATAGCCTTTGATCCAGCACTACCTCTATTAGGTCTGTCTCCCAAAGAGATCAAAGAAAAAGGAAAAAGATCCACATGTATAAAAATATTTATGGCAGCTCTTTTTGTGGTGGCAAAGAATTGGAAATTGGAGGGATGTTTATCAATTGGGGAATGACTGAAAAAATTATGATGTGTGATTGTGATGGGATACTATTTAGCTGTGGGAAATTATGAAGGGAGTGGTATCAGACATGACAACAACTATATGAACTGATGCAGAGTGAAGTGAGAAGCACCAGGAGATCATTGTGCACAGTAACAACAATGTTGTATTGATGATTATCTATGAAAGATTTGACTACTGTGATCAATACCATGATGCAAGACAATTCCAAAGAACTCCTGATTAAAAAATACTATCCTCCTCTAGAGGGAGAACTGATGAACTCTGAGTACAAATTGAAGTATAATTTTCTTCCTTTTTTTGTTTTTAAAAAAATATGGCTAATATGGGCATATGTTTTACATAATTTCACATGTATAATTGATATCATATTGTTTGCCTTCTCAGTGGGTGTGGGATGGTGTGGGAGGGAAGGAGAGAATTTGGAACTCAAAATTTAAAAAGAAAAGAATGTTGAAAATAAATAATAAATTGAAATGAGGAAAAAAAGAAAGTGAGCTCCTTGATGGTGGATTGGTTTTTGTTTTTTGTTTTTTATTTTCTTGACCCTAGCACAATGCTTTGCACATAAGTAGACACTTTTTAAAAAAAAAATTCTTGAACTGAATTTTTAAAAGTGAATTTGATCTTGGGAGGTGATGATTGCTGTAGACAGCTAGGAGGTACAGTGGTAAAGTGGATATAGTGGGTAAAGTACTGAGCCTGGAGTCAAGAAGACCTGAGTTCAAATCTACCTTCTGACCCTATATGACCCTGGGAGAGTCACTTTAACCTCTATTGGCCTCAGTTTCTTCATCTGTAATATGAGGAAAAAAGCACCTTCTTCCTAGGGTTTTTGTAAGGATCAAATGAGATAATAATTTTAAAGGGCCTGGTATAGGGGTGGCTAGGTGGCACAGTGAATAGAACACTGGCCCTGGAGTCAGGAGGACCTGAGTTCAAATCCGACCTCAGACACTTGACACTTACTAGCTGTGTGACCTTGGGCAAGTTACTTAACCCCAATTGCCCTGCCCTCCCCCCTCCAAAAAGCATAAACATAAAAAATAAAATGCCTAGTATATAATGAATGTTATATAAACATTAACTATTATTACTCCAAACTAGCCAAGCCACAATTGGATTTTTGCATTCAACTCTATGCACCAAATTTTAGGAAGTACCAGATAGTCAGCCAGAGGAAGGCAACTCAAACTGCTGTGAGTCCATGTCATAGGAGCATGCGTTGAAACAACAAGGGAATTTTTTTGCCTAGAGTTCAGAGGGGATAGATTAGCTGCCTTCAAGCCAGGGCTTCTTAGTAAAGTAGAAAAAGCACAGGATATAGAATCTGAGGACCTCAGTTTGAATCCTGACTCTGTCAATCTCACCCTGTGGGATCACTTAACCTTTCAAGGCCTTGGTTTCCCCATCTGTAAAATGAGTGAATTGGTGTGGATAATCTTTAGTATTCCTTCCTACTCTGAATCTATGATTCTAAACATTGGAAGAGCTGTCTCAAAGAAGAGGAACTAGTCTTGCTCTGCTTGGCACCAGGCTTCAGCGACTGGATGGGTGGATAGAAGCTGAAGAGGCAGATTTGGGCCTAGTATGAAGGAAAACTTCCAAACAGCTAGAGTTAGCTAAAAGTTTGCTTCTTTCCCCCAGACACTGTGATTTCCCGTCACTCAAGGCCTTCAAAGGCTGGATTCATTCATTCAACATTTTTAAGCACCCAACAAGTGCTAGGCACTGTGATACAAAGAGCAATCAAAACAGCCCTTGCCTTCAAGGACCTTATACCCTTTTGGGAAGAAAGAACACATACATAAATTTAAGTCAAAACCAAATATCTAAAAAACCAAATGGGTAATAATTTGTGGAGGGGATGGAGAGAGCAACTGGGGGGATTCAGGAAAGGCCCAGTGTGGAAAACGACAATTAAGCCGAGTTTTGGAAGAAGCTATGGATTTTAAGAGGAGAAGAGAATAAGGAGTGATGTATTCCAGCCTGTGCAAATGTAAGCAAATGAAATGGCTGGTTGTGATTAAGGGAGGCTTTGAATTTTATCTTAGAGGAAATAGGGAGCCACTGAGGTTTCTTGAGCAAGAGTATGACAGATTTATGCTTGAGGAATATCAATTTGGAGAGAAGAAAGAGGCCAGGGAGGCCACTCCCATCTGACAGATGGAGAAATAAGGGCAAGTCTAGCCCAGGATGAAGGCTCAGTAACCAGGACAGAGGTTATTGTTCTGAAGAAAACCAGTCAGGTAGGGTCTAGAGGGGATCCTTGTTCAGGTACTGGTTGGACTAGGTGGCCTCTGAGGTCCTTCCCAATTATGCGACTCCTTGCTTCCCCACCCATCCAGAGACCCTGTGGAGCAGTCTGGCCTCTGCTTCCCTCTTGTGTTCATTCTTGGCCATTGCAGAAAGGAAAATTGGTGTCTCAACATTTCCTTTTTCTTCCTCTTCCCCCCCCCCCCCTTTTTTTGCTCTGGATGCCTAATCCAGGCCACCCTTCCATTAAAATTCTTATTAAAATGCCCTATCCCCACTCATTAACACAAAGGGATGATTCACTAATGGCGTAACCTGAGGCAGTGTGGTAAAGTTAGTGGAAAGTAAATTTCTAGGGTTGAGTCTCTAATAACATCATGAGATCTGGTCACCAGCCTGTGTCCAGAAGGCCCTTCTCCCATCCCAGCTTCTTAGACCAATAGGTTCTCAAAGAATGATCACTTTGAAGAGTTTGCCAAGTCAAAACTATTCTTACAATACAACCAAGACATTTTAATGTCTAATTATTGAGAGACATTTTGTTAGGTAGTTTTCAGTCAAGTTTTACTCATCATGACCCCATTTAGGATCTTCTTGGCAAAGATACTGGAGTGGTTTGCCATTTCCTCCTCCAGCTCATTTTACAGATTAGGGAACTGAGGCAAACAGAGTTAAGTGACTTGGCAAGGCTCACCTAGACAGTAAGTATCTGACCTCAGATTTAAACTCAGGTCTTTTTGACTCCAGTCCTGGTACTCTGTCCACCTAGCTGCTTTGATAGCTATAACTCACATAAACAAAAGCACTTTAGGGAGTCCTCAATACATTTTAAGAGTGTAAAAAGCCCCTAAGGAGCAGTTAGGTGGCACAATGGATAGAGCAGTGGGTTTAGAATCAGGGAGACTCATCTTCCTGAGTTCAAATCTGGCCTCAGATATGTACTAGCTGTGTGATCCTGGGTAAGTCACTTAACTCTGTTTGCCTCTGTTCCCTAATCTATAAAATAAGTTGGAAGGGGCAGCTAGGTGGCACAGTGAATAGAGCACCGACCCTGGAGTCAGGAAGACCTGAGTTCAAATTAGACCTCAGACACTTAACACACTTACTAACTGTGTGACCTTGGGCAAGTCACTTAACCCCAATTGCCTTGTCTTTCCCCCACAAAAAAGGGGTTGGAGAAGGAAATGACAAACCAGTTGGGTATCTTTGCCAAGAAAACCACAGATGGGGTCACAATGAGTTGGACACGACTGAACAACAACAAGGGGTCAAGCAAAAAAGGTCAAGAACCACTGTTTTAGGTCAATTTCCCACCTCATTAGGCTACAGGGGTCTGACCAATTCTTCTTCCTTTGTTTGACCAATAGGGAAATCATTTGGCTAGGCTAAGGTATATGTCAAAAGGAAACTAGGCTGGTTCATGAAAAAGAGGTGGGGGTTTTAGTGGACCACAAGCACGACAGGGTGGCATCGTAACCAAAAGACAGTTAATATGCTCTTAGGTTTCCTTGTGAGAGAGGTTTAGTGTCCAAAATGAAGGATGTATGGATGGTCCCATCGTTCTTTGCCCTGATTGGACCGTGTCTGTGGCATTGCATTTCAGTTCTAGGCTCCACATTTTAGGAAGGATATTGACACATTAGAACTTACCCAGAGAAGAACAATCAGGATGTGGAAGGACCTCAAGGTCACATGAAATAGTGACCATTTGAAGAGAGTGGAGACATTTCATCTTGAGAAGACCTAAAAATACACAATGGCTATCTTCAAGTATTTTAAGGGCACTCCTATGGATCATCAAATAAGACTCTCTCCCTGCTAATTAAAGAGGATAGAACCAGGAGTGATTAAAGGAGGTCCTAGAGAGGCAAATTTCTTCTCCATGTAATAAACAGCTAGGACTGTCCCAAAGTAGGATGAGTTGCCTTAGGTGTGGGGGCAGGTAGTGAGTCTCCATCATGGGAGATCCATAAGCAGGAGCTGGAGGATAAGCACTTGACAGTCTCAGAGAGGGTTTCTCAGGTCACCTGGTCCGTCCGACTTCCCACCCAGAACAGGAAGCCCTTCTCCAACATTTCTAGAAAGGGAAAAGCCTCCTTGTGATCAGAGGTGGCTTACAGAGGAATGAGCGCCTTCATAAGGCCCCTTACTGGCAGTCTTCAAACAGAGGTTCCATGACTATTGGCTGAGGATGTCAGCTAGGGCCTGGATGGTCTAATTTGTAAGGCTCTCTATGGTTCTGAGATTCTTGGATTCTGTAACTTCTGACTGACAGGTCACTTCTTTTCTCCCAAGATAGCCCATTACACATTGGACAATTTTAATTATTACAAAATTCTTCATTTTATTCCACGAAAGTCTGATTCCATGTAACTTTTACCCATTGTTCCTAGTTCTGCTCTCTGGGTCCAAGAGAGTCAAAGATCAAAGGCCAAAGGATTAAGAAACAGAGGTGATTTTGTATCTGAGAATTCTATAGATCCCCTGAAAAGAAAGGAAACAGAGAAGGAGTTTGGGGAAAGATCAGATCACAAGCCTGGC
>NW_027185896.1:9747452-9747697 GCF_028583685.1 Petaurus breviceps papuanus | reverse complement strand
TAACTTATTGTAATGGTGATTAAATTTGAACCCCACAGTGGGATGGACTTGTTGATGTGAAGAAAGGGGGATGAACTGGGAGTAGTTGGTGCTGATGCCCAAGCTGAGAGAGGCCAGAACTTCTGGGAACAGCATTGTGGAGGCAGAGTTGCCGGGAACAAGGATACTGAATGAGTGAATTGCTGGGGTTCAGAGCTGCTGAGAGAGAGAGAGAGAGAGAGAGAGAGAGAGAGAGAGAGAGAGAG
>NW_027185896.1:9716874-9747352 GCF_028583685.1 Petaurus breviceps papuanus | reverse complement strand
GAGAGAGAGAGAGAGAGAGAGAGAGAGAGAGAGAGAGAGAGAGAGCGAGAGAGAGAGAGAGAGAGAGAGAGAGAGAGAGAGAGAGAGAGAGAGAGAGAGAGAGAGAGAGAGAGAGAGAACTGCCAGCCAAAGCTGCCCGGAATGCTGAGGGCCAGTTGGAGTGGCCCAGGACTTTTGAGAACTGCCACCCAGAGTTGCCGAGAACTGAGGAGGCATGACTGTGATGCCAGTATTTTTTCTGTCTGTTTTGATGTTACTCCTCAGATTGGTTTGTTGATAGAGGCTTCAGACCTTGTTGGGCCTGATTGATTTCTCAGTCAGAAGGTGAATTGAAGAGGATGCCGGCATGTGTGTGAATGTTATGGTGTCTTTGTTAAGCTTTGTCTTCCCAGGAACAAAAACTGCTGAGCACTTGCCTCAGGTCAAGATGAAGAAAAGACCTCTCCTTGGGTATTGAATGTTGTGATGATATTGTAACCTAGTTGTGACCTAGGGGTGGATGGCCCTTGTGCTTTCCACTTCCCCTTGAGAAGGTGATTGGTGGTGACTGATGATATTGTAATTCAGTTGTGATCCAGGGGTGGAAAACTTTTTGTACTTTGTGACTAACCAAATGAATGTACTTTGTTCATGATTGGAAACTAATCTCCAATTGAGTAGACAGAAGACTTTGTGATTGATTAAATAAATGTACTTTCCGGGGGTGGAGTACTTTGACCTTTGTACTTTGTGGTTGAATTGAGGACTTACTAAATGATTGTTACATATGGTGAGTGCTGCATTTTGATTTTCTGTGAATGTTTTGCCTTAATTTGTTACTGAATAAGTGGAGTTTACTATGCTTGTAATCAGAACCTTGGAGGATGCTTATGCTTGGCTTTACACTGATCTTGGTGATAATCCCATCTTTCAAAAATGGAGAAACCAGCAAAAGGAATTCTATTCCCTGTCTTACTCTCACTGACAGGGAGAAACTAGTTGCTGGGGTACAAATGAAGGGAACCTTGGTGGGGTATGACCACTCCCTCCAAGAGTTTGCTATAGAGAAGAGAAAACCTGGCCCTAGTCTGACATACACCTAAAAGCTGGAGGGGAAGTCAGCCCAGGAAGGATGGGAGATGAATGAATGAATGTCATTATAGCTGAGGCTATAAAGCCATAGTATTTGGGTTCAAAAAATCAGCTTCACAGGGAAGCTAGGTGGTGCAGTGAATACAGCACCCGCCCTGGAGTCAGGAGGACCTGAATTCAAATCTGGCCTCAGACACACTTCCTGGCCGTGTGACCTTGGGCAAGTCACTTAACCCCAAATGCCTTCCCTCCTGCAAAAAAAAAAAAAAATCAGCTTCACAGTCCAAAATGAGGCAGGCATGGCCAACATGTTTCCTCAAATGAAATGTAAGTTCCTTGTGGGTAGAGGCTGTTTGTGGATCCTTGTACCTCTCACAGGGAGTGACAGAGTAGGCTTGCACTTGCTCATATGTAAAAATGGCACTAGGGGGCTCCGAAGTCTTCTCTACATTTAAACCTATGATCTTGTGATCCTGGGGACTCAATAAAGGCTTGCTGCTCAACTGATAGCCATTCATCTGAAATAGCAGTGGAAAAAAAACTAATGCAATCTTAGGCTGCTTTTTGAGAAGCACAGTGTTCATCTAGGACTAACTGACAGCTCTGCTAGGCCTGGAGAGACCACCAGGGGGCACAGTGGAGAGAGCGCTGGATGGTAAGGCTCGGAGTCCGGAAGACCTGAATTCAAATCTATCCTCAGACATTTTTTAGTTGTGTGGCCTTGGAAAAGTCACAACCTCAGTCTGCTCCAATTTCCTCAACTGTAAAATGGGGACAACAACAGCACCTACATTTGCAAGGATTGTTGTGAGGCTCAAACGACATGTTTATAAAATGCTTAGCACACAGTAGATGCCAGACAAATGCTTATTCCTTCCCTTCCCCTCTTGTATCAGCTCAGTCTTATTTGGAGGGAGGGGCCCAGCCAGGCCTGGTTGTAAGGGAGAATGATGGCTCAGTGAGCCAGCCAGGCTGAGAGCAGAGGTTAGCGTGGCCGTGCTCGTGATCTAAACGTATAGCTCACATATATGAAAGCACGAGGTGGGAGGTGTTAATCCTGGGGGATGAAGCTTTAAAAATGTAAAGATTTTTCTGGGGCCTTCGATGACAAATCATTTAAAAGGCTCCCAGTCCCACAGGGCCAAGGGTTGTAAGCCAGATCCATGCCTATTCCAGGCTCAGGAACAGTGAAGGAATACAGAGCTTCCTTTTCCTCGGAGAAAGGGATGGATTCCCAAGGGACACTAATGGAAAAACTGTTTATGTTGCAGCTTGTTTGTATGCATGAGTAGGTGTTTTCAGGTGCTGGAAAATGCACTGTTTATAGACATTCAATATATGTGTGCATACATATATATGTGTATGTATGCATACACAGTTCAAAAATGTACTTAGAACATTCAGTATACACACATAAATGTGCATATATACACATCTCTATATATGTGTATATATAAACACATTAAATATATATTATCGTATTAAATATATTTTATACACACACACATATATATATATTACACACACATGCACACATACACACACAAGGCATCCCAAAAGTCTTACTGCAGTCTAAAGTTATTGATATGGTGTGGTATTGGGGAAAAAGTCCTGGGTTTCAGCATTGGCTGTCATATTTATTAGCTGGGTGACCTTGTGCTGTCAACGTGTCTGATCTTCAGGTTCCTTAGTTATAAAATGGGCCTGTGCATCATTGGCCTCATAGGGCTGTTGTTGGGAAAGCATTTTGTAAGGCTCAACATATTAGAGAAAAGAAAGCTATCATTGTCATCATGTACATGTCCGTATAGATGTACAGTGCAGACCAGGGTTTACCTGCGAGCCAAGGATGCTTTTTACATTTGTAATACAACAAAACTTTATTTTAAAATAATATAAATATTTCTTAAAAACATAAGAATCAGTCTTAGCTCAATGCCCTTACAAAAGCAGGCTGGGGCAGGACTTGACCAGCTGGTTAGTTTGCAGACAATGGTGTGGACTGTAAGGGGTGTGTATCTACATAAACACTGCTGTCTCCCTGATACATAGTAGGTGCTTAATAACTCAATAGCTATTTATTGTAGGTGGTATGGGTATGTGCCATTGGTGGGGGGAGGCAAGGGCTGCAGTGTGGACCCAAGGCTCTCAGCAGGTGTGTGCCCATGTATGAGGACTCAATGCAGCTCAGGATTAGTATGTGGGTATGCTTGCAGGAGGGGTGCGGGGCTAATGTGAGCAGATGTGTATGGGTACACATGTACCCAGTGGCTATGGAACACAGAAGTGTACAGTGCAGGGAAGTCAAGGTGGGCTCCATGATGGGGAGCTGGTGCAGGGAGCATTTTTAAGGCAGATCCAACCTGTGGCAAGATCCCATGAGAGCCCCGTGGGCACTGGGAGCAGACAGTGAAGGCTTCAGACATCCACTCTTTAATGCAAACACCAAATCCAGGTATTGACCCCCTAAGCCCAGAAGATCCCCAGCCCTCCCAGCCTCCCTCTGCACTCCCCACCAGGCTGGCCCCTCCAGGGGATGTGGGGGTCCCCATTGTCCCCAGTGTCCATCAGTATGTCAGAGGAGTGAGAATGAATAGTCGGTCCTCCTCCTTTCGGATCCATCGCATCAGTTTGTGCACAGCACTAATGGCGGACGCCTTGGTACCCAAGGGACTGTAGCACATATACAGCTCAAAGGCTCCTGTCACCTAAGAGAGGGAAGGACTGGTCACACCTCTGGAAACCTTAGGGGGAAGGGACTCCACTATAATGGAGAGAGGGAAGCTGTTCCTGAGTTATGGTGGAAGGGAAATAGACTCATGAGGAAGCCAGGTCCTGTAAATCCAGCACCCACAAGGGCAGCCATCAGCATTCTCCCTCTGCCCCAATCTCCCCCCTACACATAGGGCTTTAACCCTGGCACCCCAATCCCTCAAGACTTGTGACGCATACCAAATGGATTCCAGGCAGTGAGAGAGAAGGGACCTCCTCCCCTCTGCCCCTTACCAAAGCCAGAAGGTTCTCATTGGGTCCTGTGTAGTAGATGGTTTTGAGGGGGTGGGAGGCATTGTGGGCACGGCTGTGTAGGTACTGATAAAGGCCCAACAGTCGCTCCTGTTCCTCCTCACTTGCATATGGATCCTCGATCTCTGGGCTAGAGAGGAAGCAGACAGAGGGCAAACATGAGACTCACAGCATCATGGATCCAGAGCTAGATAGGACCAGATGCATCCAATTCAACCCCCTCATTTTACAGATGTGGAAACCGAGGCAGGGGGTTTAAGTGACTTGCCAAAGGCTACACAAGGCAAAGTGTTTGTATAATTGACTGTGTGTATAAGAAATGTATATGGAAAAACATAACATTATCTGAAATCAAAAGACCTGAATTCAAATTCTCCCCCTGATATTTACCCACCGTAGGGCCTTGGTCAAATCTCCCCTTCTCTCTGGGGCTTAGTTTCCTCATCTCTAAAATGGGAATAATCATCCTTGTACTGTCTTCTTCACAGGGTTGTAGGAAAAGCCTTTTTAACTGTAATATTCTTTTTTTTCTTTGCTTTTTGGAGGGCAGTTGGGGTTAAGTGACTTGCCCAAGGTCACATGGCTAGTTTTTGTGTTGTGTCTGAGGCCGGATTTGAACTCAGGTCCTCCTGACTCCAGAGCCGGTGCTCTATTCACTGCGCCACCTAGCCGCCCCTTAACCATTATTTTCTGAAGAGATGGGAGCTATTTTGTGTGTGTGTCTACTCTAGCCTCTATCCAAAGGTAAGATCCCCAAGAGAAGAGATTACCACCAGCACCACATCTCTCACTTTTACACAGCACTTTAAGGTGCACAAATTAATTAATTTACATTTCCTCCATTGAGCATGACTCTCATGGCAGAATAGGCCGACCTGAAGGTGAGGCTGTCACTCTGCCTTCAAACTATGTGTTCAAAGGACATTCTGTTCCTTGCTGCCTAAAGACCAGTCTGGGCTTCAGTTTCCTCATGGCGGAAGGAGGGGTTGGGAATAGATGGTTTCTGAGGTCTCTTCTGGCTCTAAGTCTTATGGTCCTCCTCATTTTCACAAATACTTACCAAGTACCTGTCTGGCTGTGCAGGTGGGACAGATTTACAAAAGGAATTAGAGGGAATTACTCAGACACTTAATTCAGAGGTTAAAGTCACTTAGCCTCTCTTGGTCTCAATTTTCACATCTGTAAAATGGGGATAGTAGCAGCACTTACCTCCCAGGGTTGTTGTGGGGATCAAATGAGATGGTATAAAGAGCTCTGAAAACCTTAAAACACTATATAAATGCTATTAATGATCACGCTGATCATAAATCCTGCACTTCTGTAAGAGCTGCCTTGGTGACGACTACTCCCCAATCCCCCTTCCTCTTTTCCCTACCCACTCCCTCCTCGTTGAAGATCTTGCTTTTGCTGTCTGGCCCTTTCCTTATTCCTCTTAGCTTAAGGGGACTGGGGCAGTGGGTATTCCTGGGTCTCTGCAGATAGAAGGCTCCTCCTCAGACTCAAGTGCTGCTAGCATACAACTTGTAGCTCTGACAGAAGAGTGAGCGTGTTTAAGTATATTCACATGTGTGTACATGATGGGGCTGTGGTGGAGAACGAGGGGACGTGGGGAGCCCAGAGCATCCCTCCGAGCTGGGCTGCACTCTCCCCTTCATCAATAACTGTCACTGGCCATTTCTGGGACACTTGAAAGGTGTAGAAAGCTATTGCCTCCCACCTGTAAGGTGGACAGTACAAGGGCTATTGTTTCCATTTTGCAGACAAGGCAGCTCAGAGAAGAAAAAAATACATTGAGTCACATAGTTACTAAGCATTGGGGACAGAATTCAAACCCAGGTGTCTGGACTCCTTCAGGGCCTTGAATGCCTAGAACAGATCCTCCCACAGTATGACATGCCAAAAGTGTAGAAAAGCAGTACAGGATAGTGGAAATCCCACCCTCTTTGGAATCTGGAGACCATGGTTTAAATCCTAGTTCTGATACTTTTTAGTTTTGTCACATTGAATGTATCACTTAAACTGTCTGGACCAGGGGTGGGGAACCTGTAGCCTCAAGGCCACATGTGCCCTTTTAGGTCCTTGGGTATGGCCTTTTGACTGAGTCCAAGTTTTACAGAATAAATCCTTTTATTAAAGGGAGTTGTTCTATGAAGTTTGGATCAGTCAAAGGGACACACCCAACAATCTAGAAGGCCACAGGGTCTCCATCCCCGGTCTGGGCCATTACGCTATGTAGACCTCCTATACATTACCGTCTGGCCTGCAGTTGTACTCTAAGGACCCCTGGGCCTTGCCTTCTTTGCTATGGCTATACCCTCCCATGAGTATTCTCTCCCCTTTGTCTCAATTTTCTATTGATATTTCCAGTGCTTTATACATTAATAAGTTTAACAAGTATCTTTTCCTTCATTCTACAAAATGGGGATAATAATACTGACTTAAACAACGTGTCTCTCATGGCTGTTTTAAAAAAAGTGTTTTACAAACCTTAAAGTGACACAGAAATGGGACTTGTCACTCCTCTCCCAGGGGGCACATACTCCACTAACCCTGGGCAATCCTGCCCTGCCTCAGCTTCAGCCTCTGACAGGCCTGTAGGCTTTAGCTTCTGGCTTGCCTCCTCCCCCCTGCCCTTGTCCCCTTTCCTTCAATCTCGGACTCAGTGAACACCCCGGCCTGTTGGAAGCCCCAAGGCACTGGTCTGTGGCTGAGTCCATCTATACCATGCCTTCAGGGATCTAGCAGTATCTGATGGGGAGGGGGCCCTCTCACCTGGTGAAGAGCCCTGAGCTCTTGGACTTGTAGATGAAGTGGCGAAGGTCTGGGATGCCCACTTGGGCCACGCTGTAGAAGGGGGTGCGTAGCGCCTCCCTCAGCATGTGGTGCGCCCCACGCTTTTTCAACCGCTCCTGGAAACGGCGGCGGCAGTCTGAGACTGTGAAGAAGTCCTCTCGGTCAGTGGAGACCAGGAGCAGGCACAGGTCTGTGTCTGGCTCCAGGTAGGAGATGTGCACATGAAAGAAGCCCCCAGAGTTGAATTTGGGGAGGCAGATGGGCGTCCAGGCCTCTCCTTCTCGAAAGGAGGACGAGGAGCTGATGAGGTTAAAGAGGAGGTGGAGGTCGATGGGGTGAAGGAACTGGTCCTTCTTCCGCACCAGAGACACCAGCTGGTTCCGGGACAGCAAGATGGAAAAGACTAGGCTCTTGGCCCGGGCCTGCTGCAGGCTGGTGCTCACAGCATCCCGCACGCCAGCCGCCAGGGGCAGGCAGCGGGCGGCCCCCATCAGGAAGCTGGGGTCCCGGGCCATGAGCTGCAGCAGGTTGTCGGTGATGCGCTCAGAGCCTGAGAGCAGGCGACGCAGGTCATAATTCTGCTTTTGTTGGAAAATGTGATTGAGCTGGGTCCAGGTGAGCAGACTGAGGATCTGGTAATAGATGTATAAGAGCTCCTGGGCTATCTCCTGCTCCGACTGGCGTGTGCGGGCCACAGCCACCAGAACCAGGGGGCTCCGGCGGACAAACACCACCTTATAGCCATCTGGCAGACGGACAAGGAGGAGAAAAATCAGTCTGATGAGAGGGAGGGCCTCCTTCTGCTCAAGGGCCTGTTGTAGCCCCCACATGAAAAAATCCCCCCTTCCTATCTTTGCCTGTCGAATTTCTACCCACCTGTTAAAGCCCGACTCAAAAACCACCTCCTCTGGGAAGTCATCCCTGATCCCCCTCCTGGTCAGCCGTGATTTAGCCCTCACAGAGAATTCTTCTGGCCCTCTAATATGCTTGCCATAGGCTACCTTTCTACTGGGCTGTGAACTCCTTGAGGGCAAAGACAATGTCCACTTTCATTTTGTATCTACCCCAGCCCTGAGCACAGAACTCATCCAAGTGACATTGAGTAAATGTTGGCTGTGTTGTGTAAAAGGCTTCTCAATCCAACCTTCAAGGCTCTCAGAGATCCCTGGCTTGCCAGGGGCTAGCCTCTGGCCTCAGTGAAGCTTATCTTCTTCCTACCACGTGCCACAGGGTCCCTAGTGTCTGCTTTGGTGACTGCCCAGATTTTCTCCTTACCTTGAACGCCTTCCCATTGCTCTTTGTCATCCATGGTCCCTCCTCTTTTCTAAGAAGCATTCCTTGATTAATGCCCACTCTCCCACCCCCATGCCCTCACCTCACTCCTCAACTCTGTGTCTCCTTATTACTTTTTCAATTTGTTTATGGGTCTAAAAGCATTTGTGTGCATGTGACCTGGTGTCCCCTTCGACTGGGAGCTCCCTGAGGGCAGAGGTTGTCTTCCCGTAAGACCAGGTACTGACTGGGAATGGGGACTATGTCTCACCTCAGATTTGGGGTTTCCTAAGGATAGGCCCTGCGTCTCCCATTCAGATTGGGGACTCCCTGAAGGCAGGGACCATTTCGATCTTTTAGATAAAGAATGTTCCAGGAGTTGGGATCATTTTTTTCCCTGACTAGGGAAACCTGCTGAGGGTGGCTTGTGCCTACCCATTAGCCTGAAGGATTCCTGGAGGCAAGGGTTACATGTTCCTTATCATATGGGGTCCACAAGAACAGCCCCCTTTCCCGACTCGTCCTTAGTTCAGACTTGTGCACACAGGGTTAATCTGAAGGTGTCCAAAGAGGAACGAGGGAGAAATGGGAGGAAAAAGCTTCCTGGTACAGCCTCCTGGGGGCTGGCCAGAGATCTCCCAGGGGACTGGAAAGAGGCCAGCTTGCTCCCCCCTCCCACACAGGGCTCTCCCCCAGCCACACAGGGTCTCATCCCCTCGCCTAGGCAGGCCTTACCTGCATGTATGGAGCGAATGGCATTCTTATCGGCCTCCAGGAAGGACACCAAAGCCACCATGACCCCCATGGTGCTGGATAGCGCCTCCTCTGAGCCGTAACGGGAGTAAACAGGCTTCCCTGCCTCGCTCAGCACAAAGATGTGCTTCTGGTGCAGCCGCCATGTCTCGGCTGCGTCCTCCTCATCCCCCTCCCCAGCCTCTCCTTCCCTTTGGGGCTCTGAGGCCTTCCGTTCCCCAGGTCCCGAAGACTCGAGACAGTCCTCAGGCTCTGGGCGCATCTCCTCTTCCAAGTCCCGGGCCACACCCGTCAGCTGTGTGCTCAGCTCACTGAAGTCCTTGCTGATCTGACGCATGTCTGTTGCTGTGGCCCGAGGCTGGACACTGGTTCCTTCCTCAGGATTGCCCCCTGTGGCTTCCCCATCCTCAGACTCTGTCAGGTCCTCATAAGAACGAGCGTGGACAAACATGGCACCTTCCTGGCCAGCCCCTGCCGACCAAAAAGCCAGACTCTTAGGAGGGGGTCATCCCCACTCAGTCAACTCTTCATTATCTACATTGTGGCTTAACCACAATCACAGGACTGGTGCCCTCATCAGACAGCTGCTTCTGTGCAGCTTTTCATCCCCTCATCAATCAGCCTATGCTTAGGGAATCTCAGGTGTTGATGGCCAAAAAAGGACAGGAAAGGGGATATTTTGTGCTTCCCCTGCCAAACAAACCCACAACCAACCCCCACCCAGTCCTATCTGTGGCGCTTTCCAAAGTGGCACTATGATATAGTGGGAGGAGCCCCAAGCCCTGGGCTTGAGTTCCAACTCTGCTATTTACTAGCATTGTGCCCTTGGACAGGCCTCGGTTTTCTCAACTGTAAAATGAGGTCTGAGGAAGCCTCTAGCTCCAAGCTTATCATTCTACCACTTGGGTATAACTCTGATCACCCACACTTTGGCATTAGCCGTAAGCTCTTCTCCATCAGTGTGGATAACTGAGAGATGACTGAACAGTAATCCATTCATTTCTTCTCAACATTCACTGTTTATCCTCTATCCCCCCCTTCTCCCCATCCTCAAGGGCCAGATGGAATTCATGATGATCTCTGACAGGCCTCAGGGGATGGCAAGGAAGACAGCTGGCCTTAAGACACAGGACTTGGGCCTGAATTTATCTTATCTATGTTCTCTCTAGCAGCTGACCCATTAGTGGGTTCTAGGGCTCACCTCCTCATCCTAAAAATATACTGCTGCCCCCACTGCACACATGGTGAAACTGAGATACAAGGCAGGATAGAAAAGGACTTTTCCTGGTCACAGAATCTCAGATCTAGAAGGGACCTCGGAGGGCATCTAGTTTAGCGAGAAGTAGAGTAAGAATCCCTCCTTCAATAGCCTCCAAAAGTGGTCATCCAGTTTTTACTTGAAAACCTGAGGGGGTGAGGTCCTTACTATGCAGTGAATTCCTCTTTGAAATAGTTCTCATGGTGAGCAAGTTTTTCATAGACCAAGTAGAATTTTTTTTTTGGAGGGGGAAAGGCAAGGCAATTGGGGTTAAATGATTTGCCCAAAGTCACACAGCTAGTAAGTGTGTCAAGTGTCTGAGGCCACATTTGAACTCAGCTCCTCCTGATTCAAGGGCCGGTGCTCTATTCACTGTACCACCTAGCTGCCCCAGACCAAGTAGAATTGGTCTGTCTACAACTTCTATCCATTGCCTCTCAGGCAGGACATAAAAGTAGCTGGTAAATGAGAGCCTTTCAGATACTCCAAGACAGCTGATGGGGTCTTCCCTGGGCCACCTCCTCTTCTCTAGGCGAAGGGTTCTTCAACCAATTCAAGCATGATTTTGTTTTCGGTTCCCTCGTTATCCTGGAATCCTCTTACCAGAACTGATATGCTCTAACCAAGGCAGAAGATGGGGGTACCCTAAAACTTCCCTGTTTTAAACCATCTGCCTCTATGTTGAGGCAGCAAGGTGGTACCGTGAATAGAACACTGGGTCTGACCTCAGATATTTGCTAGCTGAGTGACCCTGGGCAAGTCACTGAACCTCTTTTGTCTCAGTATCCTCACCTGTAAAATAGAAATAATAAATACCACTTACTTCTCAGGATTGTTGCGAGAAGCAAATGAAATATTTGTAAAGTGCTTGGCAAATAAGTTCTATCTAAATGCTAGCTTTATTGTTATTAGAACTATTATTATCATTATTGTTAATGCTACCTAAGGTTGTATTAGCTTTTTTAGCTACCCTGTCAGCTGTTGACCTATATTGAGCTTGCAGTCCCCTAAAATCACCAGATCTTTTTCATGTGAAACATTGTTAAGCTCTGCCTCCCCTATTCTGTACTTGTGCAGTGAATTTGTAAAAAATTCAAGTAATTTTCTTTATGTCAAGAGAGGAATGGCTATTCTCTATCCCTTTATGAACTCAAGGCACCTGCCCTAAACCACTGTGCCTCATTCTCTCAGAGGAGTAGGTGAAGAAGACAAAAAGAGAATGATCTATTTCATCCCACTGTCACGATGCCCCTCCCCCACCCAAGTCCTGTCTGGGGAAGTCCCTGTGTGTGCCTGATCAATTTGTTATTTCATTGGAGGAGGTGGGGCATGCCTGGGTCCCCTAAGGTCTACAGGAAATCTCCCCCCACCGGAAAAGAAGCCATCCTGCTGCTGGCATTAACCACATGCATGCCCCTGGGGTTCTGAGCTGGGGCTCTCTGGAACCCTGGCTTTCTTCAGGTCCAAAATCTGACATAGAATGCCTGTGTGCCCTGCTTCCTCTAGGCAAATCTAGAGGTTACCTGGTGACCCTGAAGTTGCTTCTGTATTGTGAGGATAGCAAAGGAAGAGTTGGGAGAAGGAAACTGATGAGGTCTGGCCCTGAGTACTTCCCTTCCCCTCAGAATGAGAAACATCACAATTCAATGCAAAGGGCCAAGGACCTTGGAGGCAGAAGACATGAGTTTGGATGCCAGCTTGTTCTCTTACTAGCTGGGGGACTCTGGCCAAATGATTCACATCTCTGAACCTCTGTTTCTATCTCTACAAGGTGGAAATAACTATACTCACATTACCTCCCTCACTGGATAGTTATAAAAACCAAAGGAAAGAAAACCTTTTTTTAAATATGCAATATAAACATTAGCTAATATTATAAAAAACTATGATTATTTCAAGGCTCTATTCCCTGCATAGAGCTGAAAAGTCACAGGAGGAACTGGTTTTAATGAGCATCTCCCAGAGAACCATCTCTTGGGCTCTCACTGATGGCAGCTAGCCATCTGCGGGCAGGTCAACCTTGCCTCTGCCTTACCTGGTTCTGTTCCCTGGGCCAGTCCTGGAGTCGGGCTCTCTGACCGCTCTGAGCTCTGTCCATCGGAGGGGACCAAGGTACCATTGGTGGTTTCCCAGCTTTTCTTCTTATGTACATCAGCAGCCATATCCCTGCTTTAACCTGTTCCCACAAACCAACAAGAGAAAGAACCATCAGAAGACTGCTGGGAGATAGTTTAATTGGAGTTGTAGAGATGATACTCTGTTGTGTGGTCCAATGAGGCCTAGACTTATGGTCAGGAGACCTGGGCTCCGGTCTAAGCCCTTCCACTTACTCACTGTGTGATCCATCCCTTCTCAGGGTCTCAGTCTCATTGATAAAATGAGGTGAGTAGACCTGATCTCTAAGGCTCTCCCAGTTCTGACCTTCTATGTTCCAAAGTTTCTTCAAGCTCTGACATTTTATGTCGTAAGGGAAATTCTAGCCATGACATTCTATATTCTAAAGTCCCTTTCAACTCTGATATTCTATGTGCTATGTTCTAAGAGCCCTCTTAAACTCTGATAATTTGGGTTCTAAAGGCCCTCTAGCTTTGCTGTTCTGTATTCTAAGGTCCCTCTCAGCTTCCCCCCCCCCCCAAATGTACATTTGTCTATTCCATGCCTCTATTTCCCACAACTAGAGCAGATAATCTAGAGCTAATCACCGATAAAATAAAATACTCATAGTACAACAAGCTTTGTTCAAGAGTTGTTGTTTAGTGGTTTTTTAGCCATGTCCAACTCTTTGTGACCCCCCCCCCATATGTGGTTTTCTTGGCAAAGACACTAGAGTGGTTTGCCCTTTCTAGATTATTCATTGTTTATTGTTCAAGAGAGGGAGAAATTAATATGCAAGTTTTATTTGACAAGGCAGAGGAAGTGCTACCCAACATGAAATCTACTTATTACTAACCTGCTTGTTAAAAATTGATCGCATGAAAGATGCCCATCTCCGTTCTAGAATGCCACAGGTAGGAGGATGCCTGGAGCATCAGGAGAGCCTGAGACCTAATCTTTCCCCCTCACAGGGCTACTGGGATGAGTTGCCTGGAAAACCCTACCAAGAAACCCATCAGACACTCTTTTCCCTTTCCTTATTTTTGGAATGTCCATCCTCACTCTATCTCTATTTGTTGAACCTATTGGTCCTTCAATGTCCACTTCAAACTACTTTCTCTTCATTGTAGACATGGTGACTATGGGCCTGGAATTACATTGGCTATCAATCGTAGTCAATGTATTGGGAGTTTTCTCCTTAATTCTTTTTTTTCTTTTTTTTGCTTTTTTGGAGGGCAATTGGGATTAAGTGACTTGCCCAAGGTCACACAGCTAGAGTGTGTGTGCGTGTGTGTGTGTGTGTGTGTTAAGTGTCTGAGGCCGCATTTGAACTCAGGTCCTCCTGACTCCAAGGCCGGTGCTCTATTCACTGTACCACCTATTTGCTCCCTCCTTAATTCTTTAAAAATATTTATTACAAGAGATAGCACACTAGACTCAGTAAAAAAAAAAAAAGCTATTGGTTCTTTTTTACCTATATCTTCCCCATCCTATTCTTGCATAGTAAGGAAGGATATAGATGAAAAATAAATGAGATGTAAAATCAAAAGATATATATAGAAATAAGATAAACTAAAAAAAAAAGACCTAGTTCAAATGCTACCTCCTCCAAGAAGCTTTCCCCTTTCACAAAGTGCTACCACTCCATCTCATACTACTTACAGCCACTGTCATTAATTCTCTGAAGGGGCAGTAGATAGGGACCATTTCACTGTATGTTTATTTGTTAAGTGGAATTGAATTGTTGACCCCCCTAAGCAGAGGCTAGGAACAGGTTCTTTCCAAGAACAGATACACTTCTACATGAATAAACAGTTAATGAGAGACTGGGGGTGGGTGGAAGGGGGAAAGTGAGAGGGAGGGAGGCAAGGAAGGGGGGGGGGGAGGGAGAGAGGGAGGGGGAGAGAGAGAGAGAGAGAGAGAGAGAGAATCCAGCCCCAGCCACAACAAAGAAATAAAATCCCTGAGGGTAAAGCCCTTCTGAGGTTCAAGGGTTGGAGTTCTCACTGGGTCCTGCCAGATGGCTCAGAGGGTGGGCAGATGGCTTCAAGGCTAACTCTCTTCTGGGGGAGCTCAGTGCTTTCCTGCACCACTCCTTCCCTCCATTTACTCCTTCCTTCCCCACTCCTCATGCTACTCAATAGATTACTTGGCCAGTCTCTTCATAATCATGAGTTGAGTTCCCTCTAGTCACTTTCAGGAAGTATTTCTAGCCTAGTGAGAATGTAGAGACACCCCCCCCCTGCTCTTCTACACCACTATACACATATACCTTCCGGTTTTGGGGCTCTACTCCCAGACTCCCCAAAGCCCTGATTGAGGAGGAACCTTGAATGTCATTTAATCCAACCCATCCTCAGAAGAGAGGGAAACAGTGCACTGCCAGGGCACAAAGGAGTGTCCTCACAGTTCAGGATGTACCCCTCCCCATGTTCTTTCTGTCTCTGGCAACAAAGTTTCCAGAACATATCCTTTTTTGTTAGAAGGAGTGTTACAGTATAGGACCTCACAAAAAAGATGATGTAGGGCCTCAGTGTGGGCTTCCCAAAAAACATCAACTTTTAGTATTAGAAGTAAACCTAGAGATAATCTAGTCCAGCTACCTCATTCTGTAAAAGAGGAAAGTAATCTTTAGTGAGGAATGGGGGAAGAGGCCAGTCCCAGACTAACTGGAAGGGTGGCTTGGCTGGGGAGCTGCTGGAGGGTGAATGTGTACAAAAAAGGTGGAGTAGGGCGGGGTGGCCTCCAGGGGCTCAGGTAAGGCCTAGGGCTGGGCTGCAGGGAGTCTGTACGGACAAGTCGGCACATCCTCATCACTGGGGCCCTGCCTCCTTCTCTGGGAGGACCACTCCCTTCATTGACAAAGGGAGCTGGCTTTCAGATGGATTCCAGGGCATTCTGGTATTCCTGGGAGTCAAGGTAGCCCCTATGTCCCAGTGCTTTCCCCCTATTCTTGTAAGAGGACTGTGGTTGGGGGGGGAGGGGGTAGGGGTAGAGGGTCTGAAGATGCATGCCATGCTGGGCACTGCTGGAAATTGCCCTGGATATAGGGTTTCCTTGGTAGAGATACTGGAGTGGTTTGCCATTTCCTTCTCCACAAAGAAAACAACATGAAGTTTGAATGACCTGAGCTCAGATGTTCACTCTCCTACTTGTTATGTGTGTGACCTTGAGCAAGTCACTTCCTCTTACAAACCTTAATTTCCGCATCTATAAAATGAAGGGGTTGGTGTAGAAATGACCTCTAAAGTCCCTTCCAGTTCTAAATCCTATGATTCCCACCTTTGTGAGAAGCCAGAACCCCCCAATCCTAAACCGGGTCAAAGATTGATCCTTGGATCGTCAGTTTGGGTGAGCTGTTCATCTTGGGGAGGGCCCGGAAGCCCCCACCTGGTCAGGCAGGTGTGTGCCTCATCCCCTCCCCCGACCAGAATTGCCCTGCAGGCCCATGGATCCGGAGGATGGTGAGTCCAGCGGCAGCCCCTGCCTGCCCCTCCCCCACTCCCATAGCCCACAAACAGGAGCAGGCACACCCACCTGGCTTCTGCTCCAAGAAGGGGGCAGGCAGGTAAAGCACTGCCCTTAGCCAGATTCCCCGGAAGCTGGAGGGGCCCAGACAGGGCCCACTTATTGATCGAGGGATGCCAGGCCCCAGCACTCCTCACTCCCCCAGCCCCTGACCATGGTGGCTGCCTAACTGCTGACCTCTGGCCACCACTGGAACTGCTGCAGCTCCGACCATCCTGTTCATCTCCAGCCCAGCCAGGAAAACAGTGCTAAACCACTTCTCCTCCCAAAGGTCAGTTTCCAGCGACTTGGCCCAACCTTCCCTCAGCTTGCATTATGGGAATTGTAGTCTAAGAGCTGCTCAAGGCCTTGCAGTCCCCAGCAGCCTCTCTCAGGGTTCAGGGGCGTGGCCTAGGGGAAGAAGGCTCCTACCTGGCTGGCCGCTCAGCCCTCTTCTAAGAACCGCCAGGCCAGCTCCTGGAAACAGCACTTCTTGAGCATCAGAGACCTGGCTCCTACTCCAGGCTCTGCCAAGGCCTGGCCCTGTGGGGGTTGGGCAAACCCTTATGGTTTAAATGACAAGCACTCTCGAGTTTGAGGATTTGTATCCAGTTCTGCTACGTGCTAGCATTGTGGCTTTTGTTGTTCTTCAGATATTTCCGTCTTGTTCCACTCTTCATGACCCCATTTAGGGTTTTCTGGGCAAAGATACTGGACTGGTTTGCCATTTCCTTCTCCAGCTCATTTTACAGATGAGGAAACTGAGGCAAACAGGCTAAGTGACTTGCCCAGGGTCACATAGCTAGTAAGTGTCTGAGGCCTGATTTGGACTTAGGAAGATAAGTCAGGCCCAGCCCTCTATTCCCTGTGCCACCTAAATGCCCCTTCCTGTCTGACTCTTGGTGTCCCTATTTGGGGCTTTCTTGACAAAGATGCTGGGGTGGTTTGCCATTTCCTTCTTCAGATCATTTTACAGAAGAAGAACTGAGGCAAACAGGGTTAAGTAACTTACCCAGGGTCACGCAGGTAGTGTGATATATAAAGGCAATGTAAAACCAAAAGATAGTATACATTTTTCTATATCTATAATCTATAGTTATAGATTATATATATAATATATATTATATATATACAATATATAATAATAACATATATATATATAGTTATAGCACATCTATAATACAACGATCAAACCTCCCTTTTCCCCTTTAACCTCCGTTCCATTTTGCAGAAGGGAAAGCAGAGGCAGGAATTTAGAATGTCATAGAATCTAGAACCAGAAGGAAACCTTGTGATCAGATAGACCAGCCCTCCACATCATTTCACACTTAATTGCTAGCATTTATCTAATGTGGGTCAACTAGTAGAGTGTGGGGCCTAGAGTCAGGGATACTCATCTTTCAGAGTTCAAATCTGGCCTCAGACATTTACTAGCTGTTTGGCTGAGTTTCCTCATCTGTAAAATGAGCTAGAGAAGGAAATGGTGAACCATTCCAGTACTTTTGTGGAGAAAACCCCAAATGAACAGTAGGACCCAACTGAGCAACAATAAAAATAACAAAGAGGTTATGTGTTAAAATATGGTGGGGGGGAGGGGCAACTAAGTGGCACAGTGAATAGAGCACTGGCCCTGGAGTCAAGAGGACCTGAGTTCAAATTTGACCTCAGACACTTAACACAAAAACTAGCCCAGTGACCGTGGGCAAGTCACTTAACCCTAATTGCCCTCCAAAAAGCAAAAAAAAAAAATTGGAGTTAACATTGAAGAATAATAGTTGTTATTCAATTCCTTCCCTGAGAATTCCCCTTCTCTTTCCCTTATTCTGTATCTTAACCCTATCTGAATGGGACCAGAGGGCACTCTGCTTCCCTCAGAAATTCTACCAGGTAGAATTGTATCTGTTCCCTTACATATTTCTAGTCTAAGGGATATGTGATTAGGTTCAATCCAACTAATGATCCCTATGTCTGGGTGGGAGGGAGGACCCCAGCTTTATATCCAAAGTTTGATCATTTTTCCACAAAATGTCAGTTCCATAATGAATATACTTAGCACTTAGCTAAGAAAACACATTTATCCAAATTGAATAGCAAAACAGATAAAGTATATAGAGAAGAATATATGCCAGACAATACAGAATAATGTAGCTCTTCCATTGGGAGCAAGGTTATATGTTAAAATACATATTTAACATATGGAGAGGGACTTTTACAATAGCGAGAGTCCCAGATCTCACCCAAGGGGAAGTTCCCCAAAGTCTCTAGTGTAGCAAGCTGGAGATGGGGACCTGGTAGAGACTGCCAAATCCTCCCATGTCTTCCTAAAATTTTTTCCTTCAGCAACCTGAAGGGAGGTTGGCGTCTTCCATTTTCCATCATCCATCGGGTCCCTCTAGAAACTGGAAGCACCTGAAACAACTTGATGCTTGAAGAATCCCAAAGAAGACTGAAGGGGACTGGAGGAACTCTTCCATCCTGGCCAACACCACTATGTCAGGGAGGGCAGAGTCCCAAATCAATGGGTTTTGATCCTGAGGCTACACAAAGAAAGACAAAAAACAGCCTTTCCCTTTAGGAGGTCATGATCTAATAGGGGAAACAACCAATGGGAGAAAGCACTAGAATAGGGGTGGGTAACCCACCTGTCGCCCTCTAGGTCCTCAAGTGTGTCCCTTGGACTGAATCCCATGTTGGATCCAGTCAAAAGGCCATACCCAGGGGCGGCTAGGTGGCGCAGTGAATAGAGTACCAGCCCTGGAGTGTAATGGGAATGCAAATTTGGAAGATCTTCCCTGCCCCTAGTCTAAAGTGCACCTGAAGCCTGGGGTGGGAGGCTTGTTTTTTCAGTAGATACTTCTTGATTGGCCAGTGAGTCAATAAGGTTGTTACATTCTCTGAGCCAGGAGAAGGCTATATAAGCCCTGATGTGTAGCTTTGTTTTGGGGGCTCACTTTGAGAAGTGTTCTGTGATTTGATCTGTATTCTGGGAAGCCCGTTGTCCAGGGCCCCCCCTGGCTTTGAAAAACCCAGATGTGGAAACCCAGATGTTGACTGGGTATGGATGTAATGGTTGGACAGTTTGGAAATCTGTCTGCTTGATCTGTTTCTGTCTTGATAATTCTGCCTGTGTATTTTGAAGTTCGGGGTGCTGACCTTTTCCCCTGAACAAGGTAAATGATATATGTCTGACTGATTAAAGTAAGCTTGTTAACCCATTTTGAGTTGCTTTCCTTTATCAAAGCAGATCCAAGAACCTGTATGGGCAGCAAACCCTGAGGACGTGCTTGGGGTGCTTGCTGCTACATGGAGTCAGGAGGACCTGAGTTCAAATGTGGCATCAGAGACTTAACACTTAACTAGCCGTGTGACTTTGGGCAAGTCACTAAACCCCAATTGCCCCTTCAAAAAGCAAACAAAAAAGGCCAAACCCAAGAATCTAGAAGGCCACATATGGCCTCGAGGCTGCAGGTTCCCCACCCCTGCACTAGAATTAAGACAGATTGGGAAGATCTTCCTGTAGAAGGTGAGATTTTAGCTGTAACTTGAAGATAGTGAAGCCAGGACATGGGAGATGAGGAAGGAGAGCACTCCAGACATGTGGGACAGCCAGTAAAAATGCCAAGAAATGTCTTGTTTAAAACAACAAAGAGGCCAGTGTCACTGGATTGAAGAATTTATGGCAGGGAGTAAGGTGGAAGAAGACTGGAAAGGTAGGGTAAGCCTAGGTTGTGAAGGACTCTGAATAAACAAACAGGATTTTATATTTGATCCTGGAGGTGACTTCACTGAGTAGGAAAGTGACATAGTTGGACCTGAGCTTTAGGAAAATCACGTTAGCAAAGGAATGGAGGATGGACTGGGGAGGGTAGAGACTTGAGGCAGGCAGACCCATCAGCAGCTATTGCAATAGTCCAGGCATGAGGAGATAAGGGCCTGTACTATAAGGATAGCAGTATCAGAGGAGAGAAAGGGCCATATTCAAGATATGTTGCAGAGGTGGCTAGGTGACACAGTGAATAGAGCACTGACCCTGGAGTCAGGAGGACCTGAGTTCAAATCTGGCCTCAGACACAATACTTACTGGCCGTGTGACATTGGGCAAGTAACTTAACCCCAATTGTCCTGCCTTCCCCCCTCCAAAAAGCAAAAAAAACCCAAAACAAAACAAAACCCCAAAATGTTGCAAAGGTAAAATTGACAGGCCTTGGCAACAGATTGGATATGGAAAGTGGGATATGGTGAAGAACTAAGGATGGAGCCTGGGGTACTGGGGAGATGGTGGTACCCTCTACAGTAATAGGGAGTCTGGAAGAGGAACAGGTTTAGGGAGAAAGATAAGAGTTCAGTTTTGGACTTGGTGAGTTTAAGATGTCCACAGAACATGCAATTAGAGATATCTATTAGGCAATTGGAGATGCAAGACTGAAGATCAGCAGAGAGGTTAGGCTTGAACAATTTGAGAATCCTTAGAATAGATATGATAATTGAGTCCTCATGAGCTGACATGATCATCAGTGAAATAGAACAAAGGCAGAAAAGAAAAGGTCCTTGGGCAGAATTCTGTGGGACTCCCATGCTTAGTCTTTCTGTAATAAAGTCCTTCAAATTTTTTTATTTATTTGTTAGCATTCATTTTTAATATGTTCTTACATATTCTCTACCTTTCTCTAGCCCCTCTCCCATCCATTGAAGAGGCAAGTAAGAAAGTCTTTTTATCTTCAATCTATTCCACTTTCCAAAGGAGCCAAGTCTGAAAAGGATTTTTAGAATAGAAAAATAATATTTCATGATATTTCTAGAAAAACTGAAAACAAGATTTTTAATATGTTTCAACCAATTGGCAGAGTGCAGAAAATAAGGTAGGGAATTTCAGCTAGGGTGATTTCAATTACTTCGGAGTGGTTGCTTTAAAAATATGCACATTAATCTATATGTGATTGGGTCATTCTAAGAAAAGAAAACTAGAGATAAAAATCCTATGGAAAAGGCACAAAAGTGAGCCAAGAGAACTATGGATTATGATGGAAATTAGTGCATGCCCTTAGACTTTAACTTAGAATGGAGGACACTAGAAAGCCATAGAGGCAGGGAAAAGATTTCAGAGCTTTAGTCATTGTTGTTCAGTTGTTTTCAATCTTGTCCAACTCTTCCTTAACCCATTTGACATTTTCTTGGTAAAGACCCTGGAGTGGTTTGCCATTTCCTTTTCCAATTCATTTTACTGATGAGGAAACTGAGACAGAGTTAAGTGACTTGCCCAAAGTCACACAGTCTTCCTGACTCCAGGCCTGTGCTCTGTGCACTATGGTGCCACCTAGAGGCCCCTTCAGAGTTTAGCTAAAGGAGTTTCTGGGAGAAATAGCCCTGGACAGATAGCACTTTTTTTTCTACCTGCATCTATCTAAAGGAGACTCTTGCAAATGTTGAGCAGTGTGGGTGCATTAGAAGTAGGATTGAGCTGAGCACAGTGACATCGACAAGGCCTACTGGGCTGTGGTAGCAACGGTTACACCAGCATTCAGTTGAGGGAGGAGACAGGATAGCAGCTGGATTGTGAGACTAGAGGCGAGGGAGCTGAACACTGAGACACAGAAGCTGATGGGCAGGCCACTGCTGGCCCCTCTCTGCTGCACTTCTCTCCCAAAGCCACCCAAATGGAACAGTGGTGGCTGCCTTTCCATTTGGGAGAATAAGAACTGGACAAGGAAGGATAGCCTCCTCTTCCCTGCCTCTCTTCTCTGCCCAAGTAGAGCAGTGACTGATTTCAAAGCTTATTCAGGTCTTTAAAGTTACTTTTCTAATATCTCTATAAATAGTTTAAATTTCTTTCATTAGCTAAATAAATCCTATCTATCAACCTGCTATTGATATAGGTGTTGCCTTATTTGCAAATGTGGGAAGTACTGCTGGGAGGAATATGTTCAGGTGTTTTTCAATCATGTCTTACTGCATTTGGGGTTTTCTTAGCAAAGATACCTCTTCAGCTCATTTCATAGATTTAACTTGAAAAGGCTACAAGACAAGACTAAAGTGGAGGGAGAGTTGGTGCATGGTTTTTTTATTCGATGATTTCATACTCAATGCAGCTCCTGAAACTGAGATGCAACAAAGTTGATTCTCTACTGCTGGTGCTAATTTTGACCTAACAGTCACCATCGAGAAAACACAGATTCTCCACCAGACAGCACACCCTCCCTCCATACCTGGAACCATCAGACACAGCAAATGGAGAAATTTTGAATACTGTGGATAAGTTCACTTACAATATATTTTGGCAATATACTTTCCAGGGATGTACACACAGATGATGAAGTTGATACACATATCGCCATAGCTAGCTCAGTGTTTGAGAGATTCCAAAGGAAAGTATGGGACAGAAGAGATATTAGACTGCCTGCCGAGCTGAAGGTCTGCAGAGCTGTTATGCTGACCTCATTGTTATATACCTGTGAAACCTGGACAGTCTACCAATGCCATGCCAGGAAACCAAATGGCTTCCTTTTAAATTGTCTCAGGAAGATTCTGAAGGTCACACTGAGGTCCCTTCTCAAGCTAATGTGCCAAACATTCAAATTTCTACAGAAGGCACAACTCCAACAGGCTGGCTATATTGTTTGAATGTCTAATGTATGCTTGACTAAAAGACTATTTTATGGAGAACCCATGTGCTCACATGGTGGTCAGAAGAAGTGATTTAGGGAGACTCAAGGTCTCTCTGATGAACTTTGGGATTGATTTCATGACATAGAAGACACAGGCAAAGGACCATCCAGTGTGGCATGCCCCCAGTAAAGAAGGTCCTCTGTTCTATGAGTGAAGCAAAATTTCAGTATCTCAAAAGAAACACGAGATGCCCAAATTTAGACATATCTGCACTCCAAGTGTTCACACGGACTATTTGTGCCCTACCTGTAGCAGAGCCTTCTGAGCTCATGTTGGTCCGATCAGCCGCAGTCAGACACATCGTACCTTGACTCCAACATAGTGATGTGATTTTGGTCCTTTCTGAGAATGAAGGACAACAACCAACCAACCAACAGATGAGGAAAGTGAGGCAAACAGGCTTAAGTCACTTGCCCAGGGTTACACAGCTAGCAAGTGTCTGAGGCCGGATTTGAGATCAGATCCTCTTGCATCCAGAGCCAGTGCTCTATTCACTGTATCACCTAGCTGTCCTAAGTGTTCAGGTACCTGTACATAGAAACCAGGGTTCAAACCCTAGTTCCCAAAAGTTCTATCTGGGGGCTGAATCAAACTGAAAAAGAACTGGGTGATTTGCTTTACTGATTTTGGATAAACATCCCATAAAGCAGAACTAAAATGGGATTTGGGTTTTTTTCTTCTTTCCCTTAGGCAAAAATGAATCCTATCACCATCTTTGCTGTCTGGGACAAGTCCAGCCTGTCAGGACAAATGGACTCATTCATCTCTCCTCTCTCTTCCCATGAATGTGCACATGCAGAGAATTCTCTATGTAGGAGTGAGTTGAGGGTAGTGACTAGGAAATAGGAACTGACTGTTGGGAGGAAAGGTAGAGCTGTACCCACATTCCAAAGGATCCCCTTTTGTCCCTGTCTCCTACTTCTATCTTCTACTCAGACAAGCCAGAAGACATTTACACAGTGGACAAGCCAGGGTGTCAGAGCTGGTGGTGGGAGGTGGGGGTCATGTTCATTTGGATGTAGTAGATGATTGCTAGTACACCTTGAATTTAGAGTGCCACCTGGTGGCTTACCTTGATATATCACCTCAAGTGGGGCCACAGACGCCTGCCACCTTTACCACCACCCTCTCTGTGAGGGGCTGAGGAATGGGGTGAGGGATAGTGAAGAGTCATACTTTAAACATCTTTGACTCTCCCCTTCCCCTTAACCAGCATATCTAAATCAGTCGTCACATTCTACTGACTCCTTCTGATTTTACATCTTTTTCCACTGTCTCCTTTACTCACATGGCCGTCACTCTCCTCAGATGGCCCTCACTGCATCTTGCACTGACTATTTGAATAAATTTCTAGTTGGCCTCATTGTTTCCAGTTCCTCCCATCTCCAATCCAATGTAACCACCACATAACTGCAAAGATAGTCTTTGTCCGATGAGGTAGCTGTGGCATGTCCAAAAGAGCTCTGGACAGGTAATCACATGATCCAGGTTCTAGTCTTGAGGAGGCTGTGTCTCAATTAGCTGTGTAACCTGGGGCAAGCCTCTTCCTTTCCCAGGGCCGTCATCTCCCTGTATGTAAAACCAAGGGTCTGGACTAAGGCTCTCTCCAGAGCCGACATTCATTGATTCTTTGACTTATTCCCTCCCTGTATAAATGCTTCTTATAACGAAGAGGTCCCTCAACAGATGACAGCCTGTCCTGGGACTCCATGAGTGAGTGCATTGTTCCCTTCTTGATGTCCAGTGTTCAGACCCTGTGTGTTCCCTTTTGTCTGGGGCACAGTTTTTCAATGCCTCCACTTCATGTCCTGAACAATGGCTTGTGGTAGTGTGTTATACAGAGACTGCAGCAAGTGCAAACACAAAGCCTCCTTTTCCCCTAGAGTTTATTTTCCTTGGTTTCCTTGAAAAGGCAGACCTTAAAATGAGAAGTCTACAACTCACTCATTCCTCCCTGTACTCCATTCTTGGCAGGTGAAAGGCAATTGGAGTCAGTCTAAAAGAAGACTTAGATGTATTAATAATAATATTTTAAAACTTTGTATTTCTATGAGACTTTTTGGTTTATGAATCACTTTCTTATAAGTGTCCTCTTAGGTAGGCAGGACAGATATCATTATTTCTGTTTTACAGATGAGGAAACAGAAAAGTAAAGTGACTGGCTCAGGGTTAAACCTATTTGTCAGAGCCAAGATTAGAACCCAGTGCTTTTTTCCAAAGATCTGGATTCTAGACACATCTCTATCACTGTCTGGCTTGTCAAATTCTTGATAAATTCTTTAGCATTTCTGTGCCTCAGTTTCCTCACCTGTCAAACAAGGGTAATAATCCTTCCTTTTTTCCCCCCATCCCACCACTGCGATGGTATATGTTATGAGAGAGCAAGTGAGGGACTTAGGGCTTCTCAGCATAATTATTGATTTTTTTTAAAGTAATCGGGGTTAAGTAACTTGCTCAAGGTTACATGGCCAGTTATTTCTGGGTGTGGTGCTAAGTATCTGAGCCCGGATTTGATCCCCAGGTCATCCCGACACTGGAGCCAGTGCTCTTACTCACTGAGCCACCTGGCTGCCCCATAATTATTGTTAACAGACAAACATTTCAATTAAGCAAATTCAATTCTGTAAACATTTGTTAATGTACCTACTACGTATAGAGAGCATTGTGTTAAGGGATGTGGTTAATGCCAGGTTCCTGTCCTTGTAGAACTTATAGTCTAACAGGGAATAAAAAATCAATACAGATAGCTATAGTACACATTATATATATATATATATATACATATATATATGTGTATATATATATATATAGTATATAAAAGAGGGCTGACCAAAGAGAGCCCAGTCTTTGTAGCATGCTCTATGCTTATGCTAGATATGGAATAGCATGCTTTATGTTCATGCATCTCTATATACTCTGCCAGCTACATAGCAGCAATGTGGAGGCTTGGTGAGCCTGCTTCTGGAAATGTGCCTTTCCTGCTTCTCAGAATGCCCAGGTATTCTCTGTTTCCTGTTGGCTTATCGAATGATGATGAAATGCCTTATAACTGACTTCTGAGCCAGAGAACTAGGGGTGCTTACAAAAGACTTGAACAGATTTACTCTGCCTCCCTCTTTCCTGGTGGCTTTTGAATGAGGACAAAGAAGGAAGGCCGTTGTTCTCTGGGTAGGAGTAGGGGTTGTTGTGGTGGCAGAGGCCTGTTGGCATGGAAGCCTTATCTCATCACCCAACCACATGGTGCCTCTATTTCTCTTGTTTCTCTGGGTTGCTCCTTGCTGATTTTAGGTGAATGAGCACCAGTGATGAAATGGACCAGGTTACAGCCTCGTAAACTTTGAAAGGCTGGAAGTGCCTTCCTTGGTCCAGCCACTGGAGTTGAAATGGAGTCTGGCTATAGCAAGAACAGCCAAGCTGGGTGAGGAGCCAGTCCAGACGGGTGCCCTGCCCGGTTTAGCCCAGAAGTGTATTGACTGAGCAGTAAAGTCCTGCAAGCCAGGTCTCAACTCATCTTTTACACCACACCCAAAAGTGAATTTAATGGGGAACAGGGGGAAACAAAGTATGTTTTACAGCACCCTCTCCAAGTTTGAGCTCAACTGCTCAAGGACCAATGTGTTGAGGGAGGATGTTCCTAGTTTGGGAGTCTGTGCTTCAGTCCTCGCTATACATTCTCAGTAAATATTCCTTCATAAAAGCTAATCAACATTAATTGGTTATATGATATTAGATTAAATATTAACTGAAGATTGGTTGATATTGAGGGAATGCACTGAATGGGGCCTTGTGAGTGAGAGTTTCAGAAATCTCAGCCCTCTGCTGTAGAGTTATCCCCTAGAATCTTAAGGGGAGAAGATTTAGTCTCATTCTGGGAACTATTCTGAATGTGGATTTGGGAGAGTGATCCCAGAGCCTGTGATATTATTATATGTGCCGGATGAAAACAAAACAAAGTGCCATATAAAGTCTTAAAGAGCAGGTCATTATTGACAGAGTAAATCAGGAAAGTCTTTCTGGAGGAGGTGACATTTGAATTGGTCTTTAGAGGATGGGCTATTCCAAGTTTAAGGAACAAGGAGGAAAACGAAAGCATGGAGGTGGGAGAACACAAGCAGAGTCATCCAGTTTGTCTGAGTGTATTGGGGGAAGTAATATGAGATGAGACTGGGAAGGAACCTTGAGTTCTAGCAAAGGATTATGAATTTCACTCAGGAGGTAAGAGGGAGCCACTAAAGACTTTTGAGCAGAGGAGTCAACATTTCTAAAAGAGTTTCTCTTCTGACTTTTTGTCCTGGCAAGATAGACCATGTTTGTCGTGGGAGACTTGTCTGCCACATGCTTAGTTTGCTCTGCAGCTCATGCTCAAGGCATAACCATGTTACTTCTCTGATCGATAAGGAAAGAAACTTCACCCTTAAGTGGTCCAACATGATCTCAGAAATTAAACTATCGTTCCTAGGTCCCTCTTCTGCTCTGCAAATGGAAGCAAGTCCCATGGAATTGCCCATGGGGGGAATCACTACCAGTTACTCTGTACATGATCTTCTTTTGATCTTCCTAATTGCCAAGTAAGGCAAGTCCTGTAGGTATTATTATCACCATTGTGCAGATGAGAAAAATGAGGTTCAGAGGTTAAATGGCTATTGGGCCAAATACAACCTGTATAACCTATTGAGATTTTCAGAGGGGAAAAAAAATTCTTCCCTCTACGTGCTTAACCAGCATACTTATATTGGTAATAATAATAACTTTCATTGCTATAGAATTTTTAGGCCTGTGAAGCACTTTTGCCTCAACAGCCCTGTGAAGTCAGTAGCACAAATATTATTTTCATTTTGTAGACAAGGAAATGGAAGCTCAGAGAATATAAAGGGCTTGTCTAAGTTCATGGACCTGAGATTTGAACCTTTGCCTCCTGATTCCAAGTCCACTGTTCTTTTCATTACAACATCCTGCCCCCCTTAAAAGTAAATACAAGTCACATTTGTTTAAATAGTTTTCAGTTTACTAAGTGACTTACAAAGTGACATCAGAATTATCCAACTAAGTAGGGAGGATAGTTATTGCCACTCCTGTTTTGTAGATAAGGAAATTGAGTCTCAGAGAGGTTAAATGATTTGTCCATTATCACACAAGAACCTAACTACTTGTAATTCCTGGCTTTGGGAACAAAGTCTGGGTAAAATTTGGGCCCACCTGACTTGGTGAAAGTATTTCCTCTTTCATGATATTGATGGAAGCTCCCATCAGTGATGGAAGCCTGGAATCTGCATGGAAATGTATCTGTAGTTAATATATGCTACAGTTCTTGAGAAATTTGGTCTGTTAAAGACTAGTGTTCTCATGGACTTGACCAAAATCGATCACTCACTAGGGGCTGTGAGTCACACATATGCTGCCAGCAAGCTTGAGTCTCCTTTCCCCGATTCTAGATGTGCCTGTAGGAGAATATACAACATTCTTTTGTGGCGATGTTTTACAAGTATTATTCTATATGAGGGTGGGGAACCTGTGCCCTTGAGGCCACATGTGACCCTCTAGGTCTTCAAGCCCTCTAGTCAAGTGTAGACCTTCTGTTGAAGTTTGGATTCAGTCAAAGTGCTTCACTTGAGGACGGAGAGGGCCACATATGGCCTTGAGGCCAAAGGTTCCCTGCCCCTGCTCTAGTAAATACTTTAATCTGTCCAACTAAACAAATGATGCTGAACTGACAATGATGGTAAAAAATACAGTGACTCATAAGCTATAATGCTAGAAAGATACTCCCTCTCTTCCCAAGCCCGCAGGGCTACCCCTAGAGTCCTGAGGGGGATGTTCTAGCTGAGCTCTAGGGCTCTAACTTATCAGGGAGCTGAAATTAGTGTCTCTGAACATGTTATATTCCATTCCATCATGTTGTTACAACACCATTTATTCAACCATTGCCCATCCATTGGACCTTTTTGTTTTTCAAAAATGAATATTTTTGTACAGATAGGTTTTTCTTCCTTTTAATAAGAATCCTCATTTCCATTAAATTTGTAAGTCTTAGAAAACCAACCCAGTAAGTAAATAGTACAAATCTCAGAGAGGTTGAGTAACTCGTCCAGGATCACACATCAGAGCTGAGATTCAAACTCAAGTCACAGATTACAGTATCTCAGAACTGAAAGAGACCTTTGAGCTTTCCTGGCTCTAAGACCTATGAACTGTATCACATGGTCCCGTAGTAATACTTTGAAAAGTATTGTCCTATCAGTGGGATTACTGAGTCTAGAGGGAATCATTTTTTTTTCATTCTGATTAGATGGTCATTCTCTTAATCTGTGGTTTTTCTGTATTTTCTTCTTTATTATGGCACTGAAAACAAATTATCTTCCTACTGCATCAGGGTAGTAGAAAGAGCTCTAGATTTAGAATCAGGAGGTTTAGGTTTGAATTCTTAGCTGTGCGACTCTGGGAAAATCACTTCCCTTGCCTGCGTCTCAATTTCTTCACCTGATAAATGATCTCCAAGTTTCCTTCAGAAAGACTCATCTTCACGAGTTCAAATGTAGCCTCAGACACTTCCTAGCTGTGTGATCCTGGGCAAGTCACATCACCCTGTTTGCTTTAGTTTCCTCATCTGTAAAATGAACTGGAGAAGGAGATGGCAAACCACTCAGATTTCTCTACCAAGAAAACCCTGAAAAACGAGTTGTAAAGAGTTGGACAGGACTAAAATTACTTAACAACAACAAAAAGTTTCCTTCCAGCTCTAAAATGAGAAGGTAAGTCTATCCACCTACCTGAATGGTCAGGAAAAAAATGACCTATTGCTGAAGTACTTTTGGACCACAGATAATCCCCAAGGTAGACTGAAAAATTGGCTGCGTGAGGAAGATGTGATCCATGGGACCTGGCCAAAACAGGGAATGCTTTTCCTTCCTGGTTGATGACTTAGCTGAGGTTAATTCTAGCTACCCTATGACTTGGTATAAGTCATGTTCATTCTCTTTGCCTTAGCTGAATCTCCAGGAATAGCCTGGTACACCTTAGGGATCTGTTATTGTTCTGTGGCTGACAGGGGCAGTGAAATAGGATGTTGGGCATGAGATCTGTGAGTAGAGGGAATCTTGGCTCTGCTACTTTCTACCTTTGGGTCCTTGAACAAGTTACTTTCCTTTTGGGCCTCAATATCCTCATCTGTGAACTGGGGACAATGATAGCATCTACCTCCCAACGGTTGTAAAGTTCAAATGAGAAAATATTTGTAAAGTACTTAGCGCAGTGCTTGGTATGTAAGAAGCATTATATAGTAGTAGTAGTAGTTGTTGTTGACAACATTGGAACATTAGATGAGATGATCTCTGAGGTTCCTTCTGGCTTTAGATTCTATGGCTAGATTTCTGGGTCTAGATTTGAACCTTTTCCACTTGGCCTAAAATCAGGCAGGATCTTGGTTCTGGTAACTTCATTTTGAGGTCATTTTGTTTTTGACATTTCACAAAGGGTTCCCACTGAATCTGAACTCTGAAGTGCTCCTCTAGAAAGCTGAGCTGGTCTGCTAAAATCCAGTATACTGCCACTTCTGGGAAAAAGAGATAAGATTTCTGGGAGTGAGAAGGACAATGGCAGGTACCACCCTCTCCTGACACCAGGGCTAAGAAGGCTTACTGATGGGAAGCCTGGAAATGTTATTCCCTTCTGAGGTAGGCACCATGTATGGGAAGCTCTTGAATTTATAGGGCCATAGGAAGGAATCATGAGAGATCATCATGAGACAAAGTAATATGGCAAGAATCATATTTAGACTAACATCTCTGTTTATATGCTGTAAAAACAGAAAATTCTGGGATTTGACTAGTTAACAAAGCAAAATTCAGGAAAAGGAGAATTAAAAAGAGTTTACTAAAAATACATTAAAGTAAAAACACATTAAAGAGCTGATCACTGGAGATGAACAAGGGATTCAAGATGGAACCAGTTTTTATTGATAACTTTCATAATGAGATAAGGATAATTTGGATAGACAAAGATAGATAGATAGATAGATAGATAGATAGATAGATAGATAGATAGATA
>NW_027185896.1:9642491-9716864 GCF_028583685.1 Petaurus breviceps papuanus | reverse complement strand
ATAGATAGATAGATAGATAGATAGATAGATAGATAGATAGATAGATAAAGATAGATAAAGACAACCATCAAAAAGGGATAGGCCGCTGCATCTCAGCTCTTCCCCAAGGAGGCAAGTATGTGATGTTTAACAGGTGGGGTACAAACATCACAGGGAGGGGTACACCTTCCCCAATAGAACCTCCTTGAACAGAGCCTCCCCCAATTCTGATTTACAAGCAGGACTGGGAACAGTAAGTCACTGAATCAGTATAATTTTCAATAATTCCACAGTAAATTCTAAATGGATATATAACTTTGATATAAAAGGTCATACCATAAGTAAATTAGAGCATGATGGGGAAGGGAAGGAAGAAACATTTATTAAGTGCCAGGCACTGCTAAGTTCTTTACAAATACTTCATTTGATTCTCACAACAACTCTATGAAGTAGGTGCTATTATGATGCTCATTTTATAGTTGAGGAAACTAAGGCAGGCAGAGGTCAAGTGATTTGCTTAGGGTCACACAGGTAGTAAGTAGGAACTCAGGTCTTGCTGACTCTAGGCTCTGTAAAGCATTTTTTACTGCACCATTTACAAATAGGGAAGGAAATGCCTTTTACGTGTGTGTGTGTGTGTGTATAGAGTTCTTAACCAAAAATTGGATAGAGACAATCACAAGAGATAAAATGGATAGTTTTAATTATATAAAATTGAAAACCTTTTTTATACGAAAAGTCAGTGCAGTTAAAATTAGAGGATTATGGGGCAGCTAGGTGGGGCAGTGAATAGAGCACAGGCCTTGGAGTTGGGAGGACCTGAGTTCAAATCCAGATTCAGACACTTAATACTTACTAGCTGTGTGACCTTGGGCGAGTCACTTAACCCCAATTGCCCTGCCTTGCCCCCTTCAAAAAGACCAGAGAGAAAAACAGAGAGAGAGAGAGCGAGAGAGAGAGAGAGAGAGAGAGAGAGAGAGAGAGAGAGAGAGAGAGAGAGAGCGTGAGAGAGAAGATTATAACCTCTGGATTTTATATAAAATAGCACTAAAGATTTGAGTGTGGGGCAAATTGAGAGAAAATGGTAGTGAACACAATAGTTGAGCAGTAGCAACAGTAATGCCATCAGCCTCCATAGCTTGAAAAAATTAGCTGTACAAGGAAAACAGGAGAAAAGAGAAAGAGAAAGTAGGACTAAGTCAAAACAAAGAAGAGAGAGATAGAGGAAGGTTATCAGCTTCACAGGCAGAAGACAGAGACTGAAGTCATCAATTTTATCCACCTCTTCAAGGACCAAAGAAAATTCCAAGAAAAGGTCTTTTCTTTCCCAGTTTTCTCTACACTCTCTCTTCTCAATTCTTCACTCGGACATTTCTGATAACCTGGTTTGCCTCAGTCATAGAGGATGGGAATAACTAGAGATAAATAGAAATTTAAATGAAGGAAGTGAGCCAAACCTCTTCCTAATGTTAGGAACTAGCTGGGGATTAAGAACAATTATGATTATGCTCCTAACTTTTTGTTTAATATAACACTATAAAGCAGCAAAAGAGAGAATCATGTAGATCTAAGAGACCATTATATTGTCCCTTAGCTAAAGAAAAAGAAACAATTGCTATAATAGAGTGTGGCTACTTAAATATCCAGACAAAAAGGGAAAGGAAAGAAAGAGAGCTAATTAATACTATCAACTACCAAATATTTAAAAACAAGAGCCATTTCCCCTCATACATAAATGGTCAAAGGATATGAGCAAGAAGTTCTCAAATGAAGAAAGGCAAACTATCTACAACCATAATTTTTTAAATCTCCAAATTACTACTAATAAGAGAAATGCAAATTAAAACAACTCTTATGTTCCACTTCATAACCATCAGATTGACAACAATGACAAAAAACGATAATGACAATTTTTTGAGCAGCTGTGGGAGGAAAGGAATACTAAAGCTCTATTGGTTGAGCTATAAATTGATTCAACCATTCTGGAAAGCAATTTGGAATAGATTCCTAAAGTCACTAAACTGTGTATACCTTTTCCCAGAGTTGTCAATAATTTTTTGATAGCAAAAAAAAAACCCAACCCAACAAAACCTAAAAAAGAGAACAAAAAATGAATACAAAAAAGGTGGGAAAGGAAGTTTAGAGGGGGACATATATAAGCAAGTCAGCTCTGGAACTACTGTAATAAATGTATTATAAGCTTTTAAAAACTTTCTAAAGTATGTGTGTGTAATAGAGATGCATAGTGTCATATAAAATCCAAAATTTATTTAATAATAATAAAATGGGTTTTATTAGAAGAATTAAAACATTCCCTACTCCCTCAAGGAATTTGCATCCTACTGATGGTACACAAATATATATTCCAAGTAAATAGAACCCACGGACCAGGCTCCCCCCAAGCTCTGGGCTTCTATTGGTTGGGTTTGATCCTTTGGGTGCCCCTCCTCCAAATCAAATTCTCTTTGACTGGGTTTGTAACCTTCCAGAATTCACACTGAATTTCCAAATGTAGTTTATGTGAAACTCATATCTAGGTTTCTACAGATGTAGGTAATGGAACAGCAGCAAATGGTATTGAGTATAGGAGAGCTTTCATTTTACATCCCAGAAGATGAAGATGCAAAGGACCTTGAGGAATCTGTAAACAAACATACAAAACAAGAGACTAACATTAATAACTCATCTGACTTTAAAAAAAAACGTGAACTGAGACATCTGGGACCATTGATTTTTGGGGGGAATCTAGATTTTCTTCAACTGCAGTGAGTAAAAGAAGACAACAATGTTTCAAACCCCAAGGAGAGCTGAAAGCTGGGCTGAGATGTGGTAGTAGCAAAGTCCAGAGAATAAAAGGATTCTGTGGGGCAGCTAGGTGTTGCAGTGAATAGAGCACTGGCCCTGGAGTCAGGAGGACCTGAGTTCAAATTTGACCTCAGACACTTAACACTTACTAGTGGTGTGACCTTGGGCAAGTCATTTAACCCCAACTGCCCTCCAAAAAAAAAGGATTCTGCACTTGGCTGGGCCCTTTCCCAAAACTGAGGTTTGGAAAAGAACTTACCAATAGGAGAAGGGGGCCACAGGGAGGGAGGAAGGAGGAAGGTAGCCAAAACATGGTAGCAAAGTCAGGTAGCAAGGTCATGGTAGCAAAATGAAGGCTGGCTAGTCCAGACCTTTCCCTGAAACAGAGGTTCAGGAGAACTTATCAATGGGAAAAGGGGGCTGCAGTGATGCAAACAGAAGGCAATTGGTGAACAGTGGTGAAGTGTAGAAAATGAGGAATAAGTCTGTGCCCTTCCTCAAAATAAAGGTTTTAATAGAGGTGTGTAAGATGAAGAGCATTCAAACATGGTGGAATAAGCAGGGGAAACACCATCTCATGAACCTCACTTTCATCTAAACTGGCCAAAAAAAGGTTGAATATAGTTATATACTGACACAGATATACAGACACACACACACACACACACACACACAGACTGTAGTATAGATAAACTCAAAAGGGAAACAGGTGGAGAGAGGGAGAGAAATGGGCTTAGGCAGTAGGGAAGGATAATTAAGGGAACAATCATAGGTAAAACAAACTCTTAAGCTGGGTAGTCAAAAGTGAAGGGTGAGTTAAAATGAAAGAAAAAAAGAGGAAAACCCTGTGACTGGAGGAGAGAGAGTGAGGCTGACAACTTTGTACAGCTCTGCCTCACTTAAATCTGATTCACTTGAAAATCAAAATATCACCCTCATGGTGTCATCGGTCCTCTTTGAGAATGAAGGATGAACAATGATCTATGAATAGTAGTAACTGCCCCTTGGGGATCCAACAATTCAGTTTGGTTTGGGCAATGCTGCTGTCTCCTCCTCCTCCTCCTCTTCCTTCTCCTCCTCCTCTTCCCCATCTTTCTGCTTCTGTCCCTCTGTCCATGTGGGTACGCTATCCAACGGAATATAATTTTTGATTGTTTATACTTCACAAGGTATCTAAGGGTTTGGGGGCTACATTCCCCCAATTTATTTTATAATTTTTTTCAAAAAAGTTGGGGCAATTAACTTTTTGTCTCATGTAATTTTAATTTATGATATCTTGAAACATAACTCTGAAAAAACAGACTTAAAAAAAGCCCATTGTGATTCAAATGGAGCTACTTGATCATGCCTTTAAACCCAAATCACTCTGGCTTTCATTGATTGACCAATAACAGTTGCTGTCCTTTGTTCTCAAAGAGGACCAAAATCATATCATTATGCTAGAGTCAAGTTTCAGTGTGTCTGACTGTAGCTGATCAGACCAATACAAGCTTGGAATGTTCTACCACAGGCTGGGTACAAATAGTCCATGTGAACATTTGGGGTGGATTCTCTAAATCTGAGCATCTTGCATTTCTTTTGAGCTACTTCAATTCTGCTTTGCTCATAGAGCACAGCACCTTCTCTCATGTTGGCACGCCATGCTGAGTGGTCCTGTGCCAGTGTCTCCCATGTCACACAATCAATTCCAAAGTTCTTAAGAGAGACCTTAAGGTGTCCTTGCCTTGCTTCTTCTAACCACTATGTGAATGCTTGCCCTCTATGCGTTCTTCATAAAATGGTCTTTTTGGCAAGCATCTGCATTCAGACAGCATGACCATTCCATCAGAGTTGGGCTCTCTGAAGCAGAGTTTGAATGCTTGGTGGTTTAGTTCAAGAAAACACCTTAGTGTCTGGTATCTTATCCTGCCAGGTGATCTTCAGAATTTTCCTAAGACAATCTGAATGGAAGTGATTCAGTAATGAATCCTGGCATAGAATTGATCTACTGTCCAGGTTTCACAAGCATCCAACAATGAGGTCAGTACAATGGTTCTGTAGACTTTCAGTTTGGTAGTCTAATACTTTTTTTCTCTCATACTTTCCTTTGGAGACTCCCAAACATTGAGCTAGCTCTGGCGGGGCATTCATCAACCTCATTATCAATGTATACATCCCTGGAAAGTACACTGCCAAGGTAAGTGAACTTATCCACAGCATTCAAAACTTCTCCATTTGCTATAACTGATGGTTCCATGTATGGATGATGTGGTGGTGACTGATGGCGCACCTGTGTTTTCTTGGTCTTAATTGTTAGGCCAAAATTAGCACAAGCAGCAGAGAATTAACCCATACTTTGTTGCTTTGGCTTATAACTTTTTCAAGTTAAAGAATTTACCATCAGTGTAGTAGCTGACCTTGATGCCTTGTTCATCCTCATTGAAAGCAGTTGACAACATGACCGAAAACATCATGCTAAAAAGCATGCGAGCAAGCACACAGCCTTGTTTCACTCCATTGGTGACTGGGAAGGCACAAGAGCATTGTCCATTATCCAGAACCTTGGCAAGCCTGTCATGAAACTGACATACAATGCTAATGGACTTCTACAGCCAACCAGATTTTGACATAATTTTCCATAAGCCCTCATAACTGACAGCATCAAAGACCTTGTTCAGTTCTACAGACGTTTTGTACAGAACGCTGTTCTGCTCCTGGCATTTCTCCTGGAATTGTCTGGCAGCAAACACCGTATTGACCATTCCTCAGCCCTTTCTGAAGCCACACCAGCTCTCAGATGAGTTTACACTTTGGCCACACATTTTCTCTACATGTATGTATGCACTACCCACATACTCTAAATTTAAGCTCATCCCTTATATTGTGAATATACTTGTGGGAAAGTGTGCCCCAAACTTTTGCAGGGAAATGTTTTATACCAACTCTTCTAAACCATGCTATTTTAGTAAATAACTTTTTCTAAAAGTTGTTTAAATCTGATTGGAAAATTGTTGTGGAAAATCAAGCCTTTTCTATTACACACCAATGCTAATAATAATAATAACAACAATAGCTAACAATTGTATAGCACTCAGTGCTTTACAATCATCTTCTCATTTGATACCCATAACAATCCTGGGTGGTGCTATCGTCCTAATTTTTTTACAGCTGAAGAAACTTAGGCAAACGGAGGTTAAGTAACTTGCTGAGGGTTACACAGCTAGTGTTTGAGGTCAAATTTGAAATCAAGTCCTCCTGACTCCAGGCTCAGCACTCTATCCACTGCACCATCTAACAGCCTCAAGAATAGACGGCTTGGGGATGATTTTCTATAAATACAGCAAAGATCACTAGATGCTTCCTGCATCTTATGGTAGGGGACTTACTGATAGTGCGAGTCATTATCCCAGTTTGTGTTTCTTGGCCTTGAAATAGGCTGTCACTGAAAAAATTTTGAGACTTGAATATAGATCCTAATTCTAAGTATAGGTACACAGCAATTCACTGACCTATATTCTGATAAACACTAGGCTGGAAGCCTCCTAAGAGATGGATTGTGACTTCAAACAAATAGATGTTCAGCATGTGTTACCAGCTGAGAATGACCAATGCAAATACAAGTATCATTTCCCATAGTCCCCACGGGTCAGAAACCTCAGTTATACTTAATAATGGGACAAAGGTAATCTCTCATATGAAGTAAGCAGGTCTGTTGACATAAGAGAGTATGGAACTGGAACTTCCTTTGGAGAGTGTGCCAGTGGTGGAAATGAATTTGTGGTTTAGGGAAGGGAGGCATCAAGGTGACTATCAAAGGAGAGAACCTGGGGCTGGAACCTAAAGGCATTGCTTTCTACATGTAGGTGGCAGGGGTGGAGTGCAGCCCCTTAGTGGATAGATACATCTCTGCAGAAAAGTGAGATCCATCCAGTACAAAGGAAAGGAGAGAAAAGAAGAGGGAGGGGAGGAGAAGGGTGTGCAATGCTAATGAATTTCCTGGTCAGTTTCAGATGAACTCAGGGTTTGGAGAAATTTCTGCCAACCATCACCTTTAGGGGTAAAGCAGAGGGAGAGTAGTATAAAAAGTGGTAGAGAAAGAGAGAGCAGAGATAGTGAGTCCTACTCCAAGTTGGAAGAATGAAACAAAATGAAAACCACCAAAAAAGTGATATGAGTGCTATTGCCCATCCCTTTTCCCCATGACCCAGCCTATTATTGCCCTCCTTCATTCTCCCTGGTCCTTGATGACCTATTTCTCACTCTCTGATCATGATAATTATACTTTTGATCCTCATGTTCTCCTACTAATGCTTTGAATGGCTTCTCTATTGGCAAAAGCTCCCACCAATTCGTTCTACTTAGATTGACCATGGATGCCTGACAGCTGGCTCAGTACCAGGGGGGAGGATCTCACCTGCAGGCACCGCTACTGTTGAGGAAGGGCAAATGTTAGATACCTGCCACAAACACCAAGTGTGATGAGAATTAGATCTACTCAAAGTCTACTCATCCATGGTGTTGAAAACCCTTCATGATGACCTCGGATATCTGACCCAAGGGAACTCTCTAGTGTGGAGTAGTGGGTTCTACTGGTTCCAGGCAACAGAGCAGGTGTATAATTGTTTGAACGGTACCTGGTGGGTTTGTACAAAGTCTGACCTATTCAAGCTGCTTCCCTAGGTGAGCAAAAGTGGCAGAAAAGTTCTTATTTTCTTCCTCTACAGGAAGAGAACTTGGATCTGACCCCTTATAGACTGGAAACAGCATTATTTAACCCGAGCTGTCCACAGTTCTGCATCAAAATATGTCAATGGGTCCAAAGAAACCTTCTCTCAGGGAAAACAGGAAGATTGAAGGTTCAGATCCGAAGAGTGGAGGGTCTGGAGGTCTTGGTGAGGCCAAAGTACAGAGTTTGGAGTTGCCAGGTAGAGGGATGCACACAGGACAAATGGAAGTGCAAGGACCATAGACCTTAGGAGGTCGGCAGCTTCAACTCCTAGTACCAGAGAAAAATGCCAGTTATCCATGGAAGAAAAGGTTTCCAGGCAGATTTGTGAATTACCCTTAAATTTGAGACCAGATATCCCATGACCTTTTTGTATATTTGAGGGTGAAGACACCCCAGAATTTTGGGAAGAATGGCTGTACCAGCTATTCTTAATATATACCATCTTACTACAAAACTTTGCTAAAAGCTAATTGACTAATTACATTTTTTTTGGTGTGATGGCAGCTCATAAGGGATGGTGTTAGAAACAGAGAGCCTCCCACAGGCTCCATCTGGACTTCGGGTGATCATGCCCTCCCTCCCATTTCCACCAATTGTCAGAGTCGGGAGATGCAGGACAGCAGAGGGGATGCTCCACGGACCGCGTTACAATGTAAACTCCTTGAGGGCAGGACGTGCTTTCCAGTTTGCTTTGTTTCTTCAGGTTTTAGCATCGTGAGCTTAAGTGTGAATACTTGTCCGTCATTTGCTCCCTGGACCTCTGTGCCTCCAGGAGGTGCTTAATACACGTTTATTGGCTTGAGCTGAACTTCTATCGGAAGAGAAGCCTTTGTATGAAACGTAGAGAAGGCCCAAGAGATAAACTGAGGCCAGCAAGAGGAACCAATGCTAAATCCTAGGAGGTCCTATTTTGATGCGTGAAGGTATCTATAACTAGACAGCTTTTTCGGGTTCTGCTCTGGGTAGGAGAAAAAGCTTTTTAAATTGAGGTAGGGCCTGAGGTCAGCCAAACTACTACTCCCAGTGAGCCTCGCGATAACGGCGGTCGGGTATCGAGCGCCATCTTGAGAGCCGTAGTTGCAGCAACCTTCTCATTGGATGTCTCCGCGTTTCACGTGTCCTCGCCGCCTTCCCTCACTTCCTTCACTCCACCCTCCACTCCTGCCCGACCAAGGACCACTTCCTGGCGCGGTGCACGCTGGGCGTCGTAGTCCGTGGAGCTCCGAGCTCGACTACAGTTCCCAGTGGGCTTTGGCGTCGGAGGGGGCGCCTTTGTGGAGGCCTGGCGGGGCGCCCGTGGAGGGGGTTGGGAGGAAGTTCCGGTCTCCTTAGCGCTGGGTCGGTGACGGCGGCGACTGAGGAGGCGGCGACGGTGTAGCTGTCGCTGTCTCAGGTAAGGGTCCCTGGTGAGCGGAGCTGGGGCTGGGGATGGAACGTCCGGTGTTGGCCTGCCTCGGTCCCCGGCCTCCGACGTCGCGTTTGGGGGAGACGTCCGGGCCACCGACCCCTCCTCGACGGCCGCGTCGGCGGGCCTGGACAGGCCCGCGTGAACTGGCAGCCTCGGCTCGCTTGGAAACCGGAGTTGGGCAGCTTGGCCCGCCCCTCAATGGGGGGCTGTCGCTGGCCTGGTGGGGGTGGCGGCGGCGGTGGCGCCGTCGTCGTAGTGGTCGCGGTCGCCGCCGCGGGCCTCGGGGAAGCCAGGCGCGCGAGGAAGCGAGCTTACCGGCCTGGCTCGGCCACGGGCGCGGGCCGCGGCTGGCCCCCGCTGTGGGGGAAGCCGAGTCCGAGCCGGCGGGGAGTGGCGTCGCCAAGGACTCCGGCCAGATAGAATCTAGGGCGGGCGGGTTGAGGGTCCCCGGCGACCGACTGCCCCCGCTTGGGTCGCGGGCCTGTTAGGACCACCCAGAGGGTTTGGTGGTGGGTTTTTCGGGTCCTTGGTGGGGAATTTCAAACTCACTTAAAGACTCAGGATGGAGAATACTCCTGGTTACTGAGACACCCCCCGCCCCCCGTACCCGGGGGATTAAGCGTCGGCTTAGACACGTCTTTCTGTCCTTAGCTTTCTTGGGGTGCAGGAAAGATTTTAGCTTTCCTTCGATAATTTACTTCTGTTAGCATTGCTCACTGGCTGGTCAACTGCCTGCCACCCAGCCCGCACAGTCCAGGGTTTCCTTTCTATGAGTTAGGAAGTGGAGGTAGGTCTTTGGTTGGTGTCCCTGCCTCATTTTGGCTAAAGGTTCGTTTATTTTTTGCTTTTTTTTTTCCCCCTCCACGGAAGGTTAGAGCTCTACAGGACCTTATAGATGATTTTGGCAGTTGCTTTTTTTTTTTTTAATAACTCTACCACTTTGGGAAGAGTTTTAATGGAATTTTATACTATTTATAGTTACAGGCATCAGCATCTCTTCAGTTAATTTTGTTTTTTAATTCCTTGTTCTGTAAGTACTTTCCAAGAAAAAGAAAGGCAAAGATAAGCCCATAGGTTAGACTGGAAGGAACTTCAGTGATCGTCTAGTCCGAACCTCCCAATTTACAGATGGGAAAACTTATACTCAGGGAGAGGCAGTGGCTTTTGTTCTAAACTAAAAGTACTCAGCTCTTGTACTCTTTGTGGATTATGCTGTGTATCTTAGAGAACTTGTCAGGTCTAGAGTTCTAGGGCACACATAATGAGAACAGGAGACTTTTCTTTTTTTTTCTTTTTTTTTTTTTTAAGCAATTGGGATTAAGTAACTTGTTTAAGATTACATGGCCAGTTATTTTGTGTGGGTGTTAAGTATCTGAGTCTGGAACCGATCCCCAGGTCATCCCGACCCTGGGGCAGGTGCTCTTACTCGCAGAGCCACCTGTCCTCCCAGAGACTTTTCTAAAGTACATGATATCATAGATTCAATTTTGAACTTTGGTGTGCTTGGATTTATTATTTTCTTACTTCCTGTTGTGAAGTAATGCTAATTTGGAATATTTGAGTCTAACAAGCACCAAAATATGGTGATCAGAGCTGAAGGGTTGCATATTGTAGCTTAGTGGTCCAAGTAGAGGACTGATGATATTAGGTGTGTGTGACATTGGGTATAAGGTTGTTGTCACATGGGTTCAGCCTCAGCTCGATGTCCAACACAGAATGTAAATCCTTAATTGATGAAGGGTTCTGACAGTTAACTTCTCACAGTCTTTTTCTCCTATCTGTAGGATCTTAGGATGGTGTATTGCAGTTGTTGCAGATGCCAAGGATTTAGAGGTAAAAGAAGAATGTGTCAAAGAGAGGAGGGATCAGAAGGATGGGATGGCTTTTGCTAAGGAGACAGGTAGAATGGAAGAGAGTTAGGCCTTTCTCTCAGTGAGCCTTAGTTTTGGACTCTCCCTACTTTGCTGAGGAAGCTTAGAATCATAGAGTTTAGAACTGGAAGGGACTTGAGATCATTTTAGTCCAGTTGCCTTATATTGTAGATGAGAAAACTATCCCAGAAAGGTTTAGCAAGTTTATTAGTTTTTTTCAGCTCTTAGTTTCTTAATTTGTAAATGGAGAATAGTATTCATTTGAAAACCTGTGAAAATATAAAGACCATAGATAAGTTCATTTTATGGTATAATGCACTGGATATTTTATAGTGTTTGTCATGGAAGTTGTGTGGTGATTTTATGTTTCAGATTACATTTCATCCTTGTCTTTTTTTTTTTTTTTTTTGCTTTTTTGGAGGGGGGAAGGTAGGGCAGTTGGGGTTAAGTGACTTGCCCATGACTAGTTTTGTGTTAAGTGTCTGAGGCTGGACTTGAACTCAGGCCCTCCTGACTCCAGGGCCGGTGCTCTATTCATTGTGCCACCTAGCCGCCCCCTTTGTCTTTCAATATTAAGAAACACAAGTTGATATACAATAAATATTTGTCTTAAACTGTTTAATATTAATCAAGCATTTATTAAGTACCTACTGTATGCCAGGCAATATGCTAGAGTCTGGGAATACAAATGAAAAGAATGAAACAGTCCCTTCTTAAAAGGAGTTTGCATTCTAATGTGAGAGACAAGTACATATATGACTGTATATATCACCAGTCATCTTGACTTTTTTCCTGTCATTGGACTTTGATGACTCTGGAAGAAAGAGTGAGGCTGACAACTGCAGTTATACCTCACTTTAATGCAGTTCACATGAAAGTCAAGACATCATCCTTTGATATCATTGGTCCTCTTTAAAAATGAAGGACAAACAACAATATAAGAATGTGTATGTATGTGTGAATGTACTTAGATATACATATATGTACATATCTAGATATAGCCACACACACAAATCACAAAGAATTAAGTGCATTCATTATATCTGGTAATTAAATGCAAGCTAGCTTGGAAAGAAGGGTACTAGCAGTTGGGAGGGACCAAGGAAAATTATATGTAGGATGTTTGAGTTCTATCTTGAAGGAAGAGAGAAATTCTGTGAGACAGGTGAGAAAGGATTGCCTTCTAGGCATGGTGTACAAACAGCAAAGGCTTGGATATGGGAGGTGGGAGTGTTGTATATAAAGAACAAAGTGAAGACCAGAGTGTTGAAGGAGATTAATGTGTAGTGAAGCTGGACATATAGATTGGAGCCAGATTGTAAAGAACTTTAAAAACTAAATGAAAATTATATTTTGAGCCTAGTGGCAATAGGTAGCCATTGCAGTTTGAGTAGGGGAGTAATATAGTTCTGCATTCAAGGTGAGTCACTTTTGCAACAATGTGTAGATTGTACTGGAGTGAAAGGTTTGAAGCAGGGAGACCAGTTACAAGGCTGTCATTAGGCATGAGGTGATAAGTGCTTAAACTTAAACGGTAGCTTTGTAAGTGGAGAGAAGGGGTCAGATTGGAGAGATCTTGTAGGGGTAGAAATGTCAAGATCTGGCAACTGATTGTATTTTTAGAGTGAGGGACAGTGACTTCCTGATAATGGAACCTGGCAGACTAGAAGGATTGTGATGCCTTCTGTAGAAATAGGAAGTTGGAAGAAAGATGAGGTCTGTTTTGGACATGTTAATATCTATGGATATCCAGTTTGAGACATCTAATGGGCAATCAATTGGTCATCTATGACTGGATATTTAGATCTGGGAGCCATCTTTATAGAGATGACATTTAAACCAATGGAAGAGTGAAAAGGAGGAGAGCCTGTGACAGAACCTTGGGAACACCCCCAGTTAGGGTGTTCTGTAAATTGTTCAAAGTAACCTTATGATTTGTGTTTTAGAGGCTTACAGAGGAAGAAACTAAACAGGAGAGAAGTTAAATGACCAGCCAGGTTCAGCCAGCTAGTATTATTGTGTAGAGGATTGAAGGCTTGGAGCTGGAGGGGATCTTAGAGGCCAAGGCCAAACCTTTCATTTCACAGCTAAAGAAAGATGAAGTGACTTGTCCAGGGTCACACAAGGAGTAAGTTTCTGTGGTGGGATTTGAACCCAGGTTTTCCAGACTACAGTGCCATATCTTCTCTGCCATGTTCCTTCTCAAGGATACCACATTGATTGTAAGATGCTAGAGTTCTGTGTGACTTTGTGTGGTACAAACAGGTAACTATGGTCCTGAGGGAAGAATTTTCCAAGCAGTCTTTAATCTGAACAAAAGAACTTTCCCCTTCCCTATCATTCATATATTTGTGAAATCATCCCAACTCTCTGGCAATAGTTGGTTATTAGACTTTTTAGAAGATGAGCTAGATAAAAATAGCATTTTGGTTACCTATAAACATATTTCAGTTTTCTTTGTTAATTAAGGTTTCTGCTAAAAATTTATTTTACATTTTAAAGACAAAGGATTGTTTATGAAAATATGTGTTAAAAGTTAAAGTATATTTATGCTTTTAAAAAATACAACCAGTGAAGAATAATTGAGGAATATTTGACTCACATTCATAGAAAAATAATCAAATGCATAGTGGTATAGCAGAATACCTTTATAAAGGGAGCATGGTCTTTAAACAACATTTGGTTCAATTTTAATTGTCATGGTCAATTGTTTCTTCAGAAGTTTTCTATTTGATCACTTGAAATTAGCCCATAAACCTACATTTTCTTTCTGAAGAAAACTTTCTCTTTTTCATTTGTGATATTTTAAATATTATTAGAGTGCCATACCTTTAAGAATTGTATGCTTTACTCAGTCTGATTTGTTTTAGCATGTAGGAATTGTACAAGTACAGAACTTGGAATCAGGAACATCTGAGTTCAGATCCCTGGCTCTGATACTAGCTGTGTGATCCTGGGCAAGTCATTTAACCTTTCAGCCTCAGTTTTCTCATCCGTGAAATGAAAGTTAGACTTGATGGCACCTAAGGTCCCTTCCAGTTCTAAATCTATGAAGTTATCCTATGATTTTAAAATATTCTGTACCTTAGTCCCTGTCACAGGAGAAATACAATCTCTTTAACTTAACAATTGGTCATATTCTAAAAAATCACATATGGGTCAGTTTGGAATTTAGAATATATTTTCTCATTAAAAAAAACTTAGCATGGTGGTTGTTTCTTAACTAGTGCATAAAAATTTATTTTACTCCTAATATAGGTACCTGAACCATGTTTCTGTCCTACTAGTACACTAGGACAGGGGTGGGGAACCGATGTCCCTGAGGCCACATGTGATCCTCTAGGTCCTCAAGTGTGGCCCTTTGACTGAGTTCAAACTTTACAGAACAATCCCTTTTCTGGGAATCCTCCACTGTTTTCACCATGTGGGAAGGTGTCCCAGTTTAGAATTCCCTCAGCCCCAGGAATAAATAGGCACTACCCTCTTCCCATAAAAATGGTGGTCATCAAAACTTCAGAGCCTAGCCTACCCGTTGCTGCAGGAGTCTTCCAGTGTACCTTGTTGATTAATACAGCTGAGAGAGGGGAAGGGTGAAGTATCCCATTGGAGTTGTGTTGGAGGGGGATGGGATGCCATTGGGAAAGGTAGGCATAGGAAGCCTTCAGTTGATGGGGCATATGGTAGCAGTGACCATGGTAGCATTTATTACAACCCTTGGTTTGCAACTGCGTGTATAATGAGAAAAGTAATTCCTTTTATTGACAAAATATTGAAAGAAAGGCATAGAAAATATGACATCCCATTTTACTTATCTTTATGAAATATCTTTCAATTTGGTAGGGCAAAACACTGCCTTAAAAAAAGCTCTTCTCCAGTAAAATATCTCCCATGTATGGGCCAGAATCATACAGGGGTCCTTAAAAGATATAATGGATATAATTTTGACAGTTCTGATTATTAATATCAAGCAAGGCATAAAACAAGGACATGTATACTCACAGTGTTCTAGCAGAGTTCAAATGGAAGGGGGATTCCATGTAAATGGTGAGGTTCTGCAGATATTCCTGTTGGCAGAGGTAATGTCTTAATTGCAGCAAAGGCCAAGATCGTTTTGAAGTCCCCTAGTAAGAGGAATAGTCACTCAAAATAATTCCATTCATAAACCAAGAGGATGAGGAATAGCTTTTGTTCAGACATACCGTGTTTCCCCGATAATAAGACACTGTCTTAGTTTTTGGAAAGAAAAACACCAGAGGGCTTATTTTCAGGGGAGGGCTTATGTTGTCCTGCCACTGCTCTCAATGGCACCAGCAAGCAAATCACTGGGGAAGAACAGGATGACGCGCTCACTGCTGCAGCTCTGATTGGATGCAGCTCGGAGCGTGGTGTGCGTTTCACCTGGGGGGGGAACGGTGCATACAGAGGGTACCGTAATGTAGCGTGTAGTGCAGGGGATCACCTTCACTACAGTAGCAATCTCAATAGGGCTTATTTTCGAGGGAGGGCTTATTTTAGAGGAATCTTACACAGTAAGGGGAGGGCTTATTTTTGGGATAGGTCTTATTATCGGGGAAACACAGTATGATGAAGAACAGGATGGTTTGTCTCTGGGATCTTTCATGGTCCTTTTAATGGTTCCAAGCTTCTTTGAGAAAAAGTCTGTCTTGGACTTGGACTTAAAAAAAAAGATGTAAGAGGTTTGACAAGGATAGTTTTGTGTTTTTTTGCCCTTTTTTGGGGAGGGCAATTGGGGTTAAGTGACTTGCCCAAGATCACACGGCTAGTTTTTGTGTTAAGTGTCTGAGGCCTGACTTGAGCCCAGGTCTTCCTGACTCCAGGGCTGGTGCTGTATTCATTGCGCCACCTAGCCGCCCCAACAAGGACAGTTTTGACAAAAGTTTTGAACCTTTCCTAAAACACGTCAGAATGAGGAACTCATGTTAGGCCCTCTGCCAGTGTTTGCTGCCCTTGGGCACTAAGATATGCTTTGCTTCTCTCCCTAGTTGAAGAAGCTCAGAAATAAGCATGCTTTCCTTTGTTGAAAAAAACTAGATAATAGTGCAAGAGACCAGATCAAATAGTGCACTGAACACTTACATATTATAAAGATGGGAAAGGAGAGATTGAGGAAGTATGGTAGGACACCCTAAGAATTTACTTGTTTTTTTATGATAACCCTAGAGACCCCTGTATACTAACATAGCACTTGTCAATGACCAAGTTCTTTTAACTTTCCTAGTTCTTCAAAGTTTGTCTACTTGCTTATCGTTTGTTTACTTTTAGGTAAGAAGAAAGTCCTTTCTCTAGTCCTGTGCTGACTTATAAGTGATAAAGAAATGGGGTTATTTCTCTCTCCTCTCCCTATTCCTTTAGTACCCTTTCCCTTCAGGTGAAAGAAGGGAGGGTGGTTCTCTTTGTCTTTGCCTTCAATTTATTGTCAAGAAATTATAGATATGATAATTTTTAGTATTTCTTAATTTATCTAACTGTATTGACTGAATTGGTCAATTGATAAGTGAAATTGGTATAGAAAAGAGTTATAAAATCCCTAACTGGTGCAGGTACTACAAAGAAAAATAAATTGCCCCAGTCTAGTTATTTCCCTTGGATGTCTCATCGCCTTGAAAACTGGAATAATGATAGTTGACATTTGTATAGCACTTATAAGATTTTCAAAATGCTTTCCTAAGACAGCCTACTTTGGAATTATGCTTGTGTGTAAGTGCTTAATAAATATTTTAATATTAATAAAAATTCAAAATAAATTCTTATTAAATATTAGGAATTAATGGACTTGAATCATTGATTGAACTTCTAAAAATGAGGTTGTTTTCATGTAAATAGTATGTAATATATAAAGTTGGGTCTCACACAATGACTCTGCTTAAAATGGCCTTAAATAAGTGAAACTGGGATTTCAGGTTTTAGTATACTAATAATCCTGATTTTTTTTTTTTGTGTGTGTGTGTGTGTATAGGTACTATTACCAGCATTTGGTTTAAAAAATCCATTTATTGGGGCCCTCCCAACACAGGAAGAAATGTGGGGGGACCCTCGACCTGCTAACAGGACAGGCCCTTTCCGGTATGTTAATTTAAATTTTAAGATCAAGAATCTAGTCTCAATGTGTATATTTTTGGTTGCCATATAGAAAACATACAGTAACAAGCTTACTGTGCATTTTACTCTCTCATTGCCAAATTTACTATTAAACTTAACTGTTCTGCATCTTGTGTTATACTGTCATCAAATTGTTGGATTAATGAGAGAATTATTTGATGTTTATGTCCATTCTTATAATGCCAGGTTTCTCACCATCCCAGTGTAGTCCCAAATTTTGACTTCTTACAAATTGTTAGATGTTTTTGGAGAGGAACACAGGTATCATTTTCTACTTTCAGACTATTGTATTTAGCCAGAAATATGCTTTCAAGTTTCTGGCTGCTTCTAAAATGATTATGCGGCTGTAAAAAAAAAAAAACCTATAATTTTTTTCCTCCTGATATGTGTATTTTGGGGATTCTTATTTATACCATGTGCTTTTTCTGGAAAAAAATATCTGCATTACATCAAATAATTTTTTTACATGCTCTCTTAAAGTCCTTTGAAAAAAGTATTTTTATGCCCTTTTACTTTGCAAATTAAAAAATATGAGGGAAAAACTTATCGATGACATTTTACTATATTCCTTTTATATCCCAGTTTTAGCGATCATTAAATAATGGGAAACAAGACAATAACTCACAAACAAACAACACTGTAAGGTGACTAGTGTAATTATTATTACCATTAAGTAAACTGAGACTTGTGTAGATTTAAGTGAATTGTTTACAGACATAACTGTTAAGTATATTATTGGAGACAGTATTACTACTTAGATGTCCCATTGGCGTGAAATTTTTAAAAATTAAAACAGTGGTTCAGTAGCATTCAAGATAATTAAAGTATCTGTGATCTTTTTAGGAATAGTAGCTTTATTATCTGTATGTTTATCATCTAATAAAATATGGTGGAAAAGCTCCTCCTTGACCTTCAAACGAGTTAATTGCATTTATATCAGAAATATTTATTAAAGGTCCCTTGAGGCCTGAGTAGGCTGAATAGATATGCCTTTAAAAGTTTACAGTTCCAATTCCTGAACTAAAAACAGAAACCATATAACCTTATCTTCTGCTCAGTACTTATTGAGATGAGTTCAGTAAATGCTAGGTACTAGATTGAGATATATGGATCTCATAGGAAGCTTTGCCTTCTTTCCAGTGACCTTTAAGATGAAGGTGGTGTAAGTTTTTTTTCCCCATTTTCTTTCAGTTAAGCTGGTTTTAGATCCAAAGGACAGATTGCTTTAACTTTGTAATAGGAATCTTATATTTTGATATATTTATACTTATAGGACATTATTTTGCAAGTTGGATTATTCCCAAGTAAATTGCTTAATTAAGGTCATTGTGGATTAGTTACTACTCAGAGCTGTTGAGTATGTTTATGTTGCATCATTCAGCTTATTCCCTATATTTGTAAATATAGTCTAGTTTTTATTCCTTTACCTCATGTTAACTGACTTAAATTTTAATTTAACAGATGAGGAAACTGAGGCTCATGTAGGTTTAAATGACTTGCCCACAGTCACATTGCTAGTAAGTACTAGTAGCTAGAGCTGAACTAGAATGAAGATATAATATTTAGTCTATATTGAATTCCTATTATTGGATTAATTTTGTCAGAAAGAGCACCTAATACATTTCAAAAAAATGTGCTATGTGTTTTCATTTGCTACAGTGTAATTAATATGTCACTTAATAAGTATGACAGCTCTCTTCAAGTGAGATTAAGTGTCAGGTAGTAGATAGAAAACTGGCCTCAGAATTGTTAGGAAGACCTGGCTCCAGGTCCTGACTGTGACTCTTAATGGCTCTCTGACCCAGGGCAAGTCACTTAACTTTTTAGTCCCCTAGGCAACTCTGTAAGACAGTAACTTGGAAAGCAGGTCCTGATCTGCTTTCAGTACCCATAAAATTCCAGTTCCAATCCCCCGAAATTTAAAGTGGCTGTTATTATATAAACCATAAAGATTTGATTTAACTTCAGTGTAATATTAGTAGAAGCTTTGAGTAGCCAATGCATTTTCCTCAACGATTGTTGCATTTGGGGCTACTGTTCTGATTTTCAGATTAAAGCAAGTGAAAGTCCCACAACAGTGCCATCACAACGGAGAGTTCTTTATGAGTCAACTGTTTCTGTCCTAATGATGGCTTGGAAACATTGTTGCTTTGAAAAGTTTTTAATAAGTGTTTTCTCTTGTACCAGATGATTTAAAGAACTTAATGGCTGTTTGCATTGTAGGTGGGGTGAGGAGAGCCAAGTCATATTTGAGAACTCAAGGCTTTTGTTTTGCCATATAGCAATTGGCCCTTTGACTTTCCTCATTTTTGATTTGCCAAAACCTAACTCTACGTTCAGATCATAGGGTAGGGGAAAAAGGAGTAGGGTAGGTTTGAAAAGCTAAGTTCAGCAGAGTTTCATCTCAAGTCCTGCTAACTGGGGATGATTTTTAGCATCATTCATTTTTAACAAATTTCATTACAAGTGTAGAATTTGATATAAAGAGTTTAACTTGGAGTACCATGAATGCATTATGGTGGTATTAGCTATTCTGTAATACCTATTGATAATTTAGGCAGTAAATAAACTCAGGCAAGGATTGTTTAGGTACACTTTGAATTGACATGTAGCTATGAGAAGTAGACCACTGACAGAACCTACTTTAAATAAAAAACTTCTAATATATATGAGTCATCATGTTGGCCTTGGAATTCTAGCTTCCCTGGCTGTAGGAAATGGAAAATTATATAGCATGTTACCATTGCTAGCTTATCTGGTATTGCGGATTTTCCCTGTTGCAGGCCTGGGTGAAAGCTTTTTCTGCAGCAGTCATGTTGAAAACGTTGTGTTGACTTCCCTCGTATCCTGAAATGGGAGCATAAAAGTTTACTCCACCACTTCGTCTTAAAATATCAAAACATTGCTGTTTTCTGCAAATCTAGGACATTGTTACAGAACTCTGCAAAAAAAAAATTTTTTTTTTTTTTGGTTTACGGAAGAATGTGCTGTGATTAGAGAAGAATATGCTGGTGTGTAGATTGCAAACTCTGGACAATATGAATAACACTGTCTTTGTTTCTACAGTGGGAGCCAAGAAGAAAGGTTTGCTCCCGGGTGGAACAGGGATTATCCTCCTCCCCTTAAGAGTCATGCTCAAGAAAGACACTCTGGCAACTTTCCTGGCAGAGATTCACTTCCCTTTGATTTCCAGGGGCATACGGGGCCTCCCAATCCTCCCTTTGCAAATGTAGAGGATCATTCTTTCAGCTATGGAGCTAGAGATGGACCACATGCTGACTATCGAGTTGGGGAGGGGCCCGGACGTGATTTCATGGGGGGGGATTTCCCTTCTGATTTCCAGAACAGAGATTCTCCACAGTTGGATTTCAGAGGTAGAGAGATACACCCAGGAGATTTTCGAGATAGGGAAGGACCACCTATGGACTATAGAGGTGGGGATGGTACTTCTATGGATTATCGAGGTAGAGAGGCATCCCATATGAACTATCGAGATAGGGAAGCACATGCTGTTGACTTCAGGGGTAGAGATGGGCCTCCTCCTGATTTTAGGGGCCGGGGTACATATGATTTAGATTTTAGAGGCCGGGATGGGTCCCACTCAGATTTTCGGGGCAGAGATATATCTGATTTGGATTTCAGGGGCAGGGATCAGTCCCATTCAGATTTTAGAAATAGGGATATGCCAGATATGGACTTTAGGGGAAAGGATGGATCGCAAATGGACTTTAGGGGTAGGGGCTCAGGCACTGCTGATCTAGACTTTAGGGACAGGGATACACCATCTTCAGATTTCAGAGGTAGACATCGATCTAGGACTGATCAGGATTTTAGGGGCAGAGAAATGGCTCCCCATATGGAATTTACAGATAGGGAGATGCCCCCCATGGATCCAAATATTTTGGATTTCATTCAGCCCTCTACACAAGATAGAGAACGATCTGGCATAAATGTAAACAAGAGAGAAGAGTCTGCCCATGACCATGCAGGAACAGAAAGACCTCCTTTTGGCATCCAGAAGGGGGAGTTTCAGCATTCAGAGACAAGAGCAAGAGAAGGAGACTCTCATGGTTTGGGCCTTGAAAATGAGTCTCCTTTAGACTTTCGGAACAACCAGCGCCCTCTTCAGGACCAAGATAAAACACCTCAAGTTTTTACCAACAAACAGCCACTTTCTGGAGGTGAACAACAAAGACCAGATTCTGGTCTTGCATTTAAAGAAGAAGAGGGTCTGGATTTCCTTGGCCGCCAAGATACTGATTATAGAAACATGGAGTACCGTGATGTGGATCACCGGGTTCCAGGGAACCAGATGTTTGACTATAGCCATAACAAATCTTTTCCAGAGGGAAAAATTGTCAAAGATTCCCGGCAGGACCTTCAGGTATGTGAATGGAATACAGTTAGGGGTAAAGTACCTTGTTTTTTCCTTTGTTATTGTTATCCTATAGAAAAGAGGAGACTAGTGTTCTGAAAGAATGGCCTTAGGATACCTATCTATATATACTCTTTCATAATATATTTTGAACCATTTAGAAACATTTATGTAATATAAATCTCTAGAGAAAGTGCATTAGAATGTCACAAACTCTGAATTCATTTTAGCTAGTCTGCATGGTTTAATTTGATAATATGGTAGCCTTCTAAATTTTATGTTAGAAAAACTAGTATGGTTGTTATTAACTTCTCTATATTTGTTTTGTTTTCCAAAGAAAACAGTTCAGCCAAAAATACTCTTTTTGTTATAGGAATGGTTATTTAAGGCATTTATTCATAAAATTCCCATCTTAACTGGACTTCCTCAGGGTGTGAGTTTATTAGACACTTGTTCTAGCATTTATGTAATCTAATAATTTGAAACCCAATTTCTCTGGGACTATCATGGTTGCTTCTCATGTTCTGATATGGAGCAACCCATTTTGTGTGATGAGGCCTTTTGTCTTTAATCCTCTGAATACCTGATGACACTCTGTGATTCTTGTATTGTGTCTTTCAGCCATATTTTTTGTAATTGAAATAGTTTTCATTCTATTCAAGGACCAGGATTATAGGACTGGCCCAACTGAGGAGAAGCCAAGCAGGCTTATTCGACTAGGAGGGGTACCTGAAAATGCAACAAAAGAAGATGTGAGTATAATTCTTAAAGATAACTACTAAGCTAGTGTCTTTGGATAATAGAGTTCATGGAGGGGAGTAAGGTATAAGAAGACTAGAAAAGTAGGAAGGAACCAGGTTAAGAAGGGCTTTAAAAGATAGAAAATTTTACACTTGATCTTTGAGGTAATAGAGAATTTATTGAATTATTGGGGTGACGTGGTCAGAAGTGTGCTTTAGGAAGATCAGTTTGACAACTGAGGGGAGGATAGATTGGGAGTAGGGAGAGACTTGAGGTAGGAGACCAGCTGGCAGGCCATTGGAATAGTCTAAGTATGAAGTGATGATGGTTTGTGCTAGGGTGGTGGCAATGTCAGAGGACAAAGAAGGGGTATATATGAGTGAATTTATGAAAGTAGGATCTTCAGAACTTAACAACTATTCAGATATGTGGAATGAAAGAGTGAGGAGTTGGGAATGACAATAGGTTGTGAGCCTGGGTGTCTGAGAAGAGGATAGTATCCTCTACAGTAATAGGGAAATTGGAAGAGAGGAGTGTTTTGGAGGAAAGATCATGAGTTCAGTTTTGGACATACTGATTCTAAGATGTCTGAGAGACATCTGATTAGAGGACTGGGATTTGAATCTAGGCCCTCTGACTCTAAAATCAATGCTCTTTCCACTTGGAAATGGTAGGCAGTTAGCCTGTTTGTTTCATTATGTGCCATGTGTTTAAGTATATATTTCTATATGTCTATAATATGTATCTGTATTCAATATTCACATTGAAAAAATAACTGTGAAATGTTGATATTGTCTATAGAATATTGCAATACCATATATATGGTATAAAAACAAATTGCTGTGTGACATGATTTAGTTTTATTTATTAATATATTTTATGAATATGTTTTGTTCTTATGTTACTGAGATTTCCCCAAATTTTCCCCCTTTCCCTTTCCCAGCCAATCATCCCTTATATCAAAGACTTAAAAAAAAAAAAGAAGAGGAGAAAAGATTCATCAAAACATATCAGTACATTGAAAAAAAATCTGACATGCAATATTCCTCACCTGGGTCCATTCCCTTCCTTCCTGTTTTCCTGTAGAGGAGTAGAGGGAACTGTCTTTTAATAGCTCTTTGGAGGGGAACTTTTTTTTTTTTAATAATAATTTATTATTATTATTATTATTTGCTTTTTGGAGGGGGGGGAAGGTAAGACAATTGGGGTTAAATGACTTGCCCAAGGTCACACGGCCACTAAGTGTTAAGTGTCTGAGTCTGGATTTGAACTCAGGTCCTCCTGACTCCAGGGCTGGTGTTCTAGTCACTGCGCCACCTAGCTGCCCCCTTTAATAATAATTTTCCAACGTTCATTTTCTTTTGTTTCATGGAAGTGGTTCTTTCCATTATGCTATTGTAGCCATCAGGTAGATTGTTTTCCATTCTCTGTTTATTTCACTTTGCATCGATTCGTAAAAGTCTTTTCGTGCTTTTTTTGGTATTTTCATTGTGTTCATCATCATTTCATCATCATGTTCATTACTTCTTATAGCATAGTAATAGTCCTTTATATTGGTATACCACTATTTAGCCATTCCCAAATCAGTAGACATCTGCTTTGCTTTTGGTTCTTTGGTACTACCGCAAAAAGTACTGCTTATAAATATTTTGTCATATATGGAGCTTTTCTTTTATAAATGACCTCCCTTGAGTATATACTCAAGGAATACACACACACACACACTCTCTCTCTCTCTCTCTCTCTTTCTCTCTCGTATATACTCCTTTGAATATGTACTTAACAGTGGAATCCCCGGGTCATTGAATATGGAAATTTTTAGTCTTCGTTTTGCTTAATTCCAGATTCCTTTTTGAAGTGGTTATACCTCTTCATAGCTCTGCCCACAGCAACTTGGTGTGCCTGTTTTCTACAACCCATCTAGCACTGATTCTTCTCATCTTTGCTAATTTTCTGTGTGAGGTGAAGCCCAAAGGTTATTTTTTTAATTTTCATTTCTTATTATGGATTTGATTTATAACTTCAGTTATGTGAATTTAGTTCTTTTTTAAATAGTATTTTATTTTTTCTAATTACACGTAAAGGCAAATTTTAGCATTCATTTAAAAATTTTGAGTTGCAAATTTTCTTCCTCCCTCCCTCCTTCACCTTTTTATGTTCTCCCACCTTCACCTCTCCTCTTGCTAAGTTGGGCAGTTTGATATAGGTTATATATGTACAATCATGTAAAACATTTCTATATTAGTCATGTTGTGAAAGAAGAAACAGACCAAAAGAAAAAAATCACACAAAAAAAATGAAAATAATATGCTTTAATCGGCAGTCAGATTCCATCATTTCTTTGTCTGCGTGTGAATAATATTTTTCCTCATGAGTCTTTTGGAATTGTCTTGAATCACTGTATTGCTGGGAATAGCAAAGTCATTCATAGGTGATCATCATACAGTATTGCTATTACTGTTTAAAATTTTCTCCTGGTTCTGCTCACTTTACTTTGCATCACTTCATGTAAGTAAGTCCAGTTCTTTTTGAAATCTATCTGCTTGTCATTTCTTATAGCACAGTAGTATTCTGTTACATTCATATACCCCAACTCGTTCAGCCATTCTCCAGTTGATGGGCATCCCCTCAGTTTCCAGTTCTTTGCTACCACAAAAAGAGCTTCTATATATATTTTTGTACATGTGTGTCCTTTTCCCTTTTTTTTTTTTTAATCTCTTTGGGATGTAGACCTAGTAATGGTGTTGCTGGGTCAGAGGGTATGCACAATTTGATTGCCCTTGGAGCATAGTTCCAAATTACTCTTCATAATGGTTGAATCTTGTAACCTTTGACCTTGTGACATGACTTTTTAGTTAAAGAAGAGAAATTATTTCCTTTAGCTTTCCCTTCCTTCTTTTCTCAGTGTACCAGATGTATTTGATGACTTTTTTTTCCAGCAGGAAGGATAAGTTTTTGTGCTTCTATATGACTTTTTGCATAGAAATTTCACGATTAGGAGATGGATTTTTTTTTTAACTGGCTTGGTTTGTGTCCTTGATTATAATTTTCATTAAGGTGATTCCTCTACTGTTATAGAGGGATGCAGATTGTAGTTAATCCAAACATGTTTACTAATCATCTCAAAGCCATTAGATGCTCATGAAAATAGTAGGTAAGATTGCATATTCATAGGCTACTTTATGTGTGTGTAGTATGGAGATGATGAGTTGACTTCTAAGAGCTGAGGCTCTTATCTTCAATAGAAAAAGATAAGGTTCTTGTTTCTGAGAGCAGAGCTGATGAAACTTTCACAGGTTACTAAAAAATTCTGATAAAATATACTTGAAAAATTTTTATTTTTTATTAGTATTTAAATTTTTTTTTGTTCTAAACTTAAATATCAAGTAAGATGAGCAAATCCATGTACAAAGCAGAACAGAAAAAAGGATTGCTTATGAAGCTATGGATCTGAATTACATATAGCTTGGTTCTCCAATCATCCAACAAATTCAACATATTATCAAAGCTGCCCTGCTCTCCTTCCTTTGATTTTCTCTGCAATTTTAAAATGTTTCAGTCACCCCTTTCTCTCCTTAATTTTGGTAATCCTGTAGCAAGGCCTTCTCTCCCTCCCCCTCAAACTGAAAGAAATAAAAGCAAAACTCTTGTATTAAATATGCATTGCCAGTCAAAACAAATCCCTACATTGGTCATGTCTGAAAATATGTCTCTTTCTGTACCTTAAATTCATCACCTCCATGTCAGGTGGGTTCTCTGAAACACCATCCCTTTTGTCATTTCTTAGGGTTCAATAATATTCCATAACATCGCCATACCACAATTTGTTTAGCCCAGTTGATGGCACTCCCTTAGATTCCAGTTCTTTGCCATCATAAAAATTGCTGTTATACTTTTTTTTTGTGCAGAAGGTCATTGATCTCTTGTGGATATAGCCCTAGTAGTGGTATTGCTTAGTTAAGACTATGTACAATGTAATAACTTTTTGTGTATAATGTCAAATTGCCTTTTGAGTATGACTAGGACAGTTCACAATTCCACCAACAGTGTATATTCTTGTGCCCATTTTCCCTTAGCATCTCCAAGTGTCATTTTCTTCTTTTGCCAATCTGGTGGGTTGAAGTAAAACTTCAGAACAATTTCAGAGTGGTTTTAATTTCTTTTTCTTTATTTGTGATTTGGAGCATTTTTTCTTATGTGTGTTGATAGCTTGGATTTCTTCCCTTGAGAACTGTCTATTTATACCATTTATCTTTTGGGGGAGAAAATTGTAAATGATGTCAAACATCAAGTGTATTTTTTAAATACTTTTGAAAGAGGCAGTTTTCTTTGTGTCTGTTTTTTAAAAAATTCACTAGAAAGTAGTTATTTGCTTTTAGTTTTAGAAGTCAAAAAAGAATAGGGAAAATGTAATGTCTTATACATTAAAGATATTTAGGTATAATTTTTAAAAACATTCTTTTAAATTATCTCCTAATTGCTCTAATAAATTTGCCTTTCTGTGTTTCTCTGGCCTCTTTTTTTGTATTTCAAAGTTTCTATCAGTTTTAATTTCATTAGAAATGCTTGAAAGATTTTTTATTCTATTAAAGGTCCATTTTTTTCTTGGATTATATTCAGCTTTTCAGAGTTATTCTTGCTTGTAAACCTGTCTCTGCCTTTTGGAATATCATGTTCTTGTTTATAGAAACAAGGAGAATAAATCCTGTTTATAGTAGAAACTGTTAGATCATATATGATCCTGATCCTGACTAGTACTTCTTGGTATGTGAACTGCTCCTTTCTGGTTGTTTGCAGTAATTTTTTTTGGGGGGTGGGGTGGATATGAGAGTTTTAGATTTGACAACTGTGACATTTCAGGGACTTTTCTCTGTAGCTGCTTTTAGGAGATGAGTGGTCTATCCCTTCTACCTTCACTTTGCTTTCTTTTTCTAATAGATCTGGGCTGTTTGGATTTATGATTTCTTGAAACATGGTGTCCGTTTTAAAAAATTTTTTAGGCTTCAATCATAGTTTTCATGGAGCTCAATGTTTTAAAAATTATTTCCTTGACATGTTTTTCAGGCCAGTTGTTTTTCGCATCAGATATCTTATATTTTCTTCTATTTTTTTTTTTTTTAGTCTTTTGATTTTGTTTCTTCTTGTGTCAGTGTCACTGATTTATTTGGCCTATTTTAGTTTTCAGTGATTCCATTTCTAGGGTAATGTTTACTACATCCTCCTTTAAACTACTCTCCTTTCAATTCTTATCTCTTGCTTTATTTCTTTTGGATATTCATGTAAACTCTGTAGAAAATCAATTTTTTTCTTTGTACTTCTGTTTGTAGTCACATATTTTTTCTCATTTTGGGGCATTTTTAGATTTGTAATAACTTTTGATGTTGTTCAGTGTTTAACTTACTCATCTCTCAAACTTTAGTTGGGAATTTGTGCCAGGGTCATCCCTTTCCCCCATGCTATGTTTTTAGATGAAGTATTTGACTCTACTTGGTCTTCCCCTAGCCTCCTGAGTTCCTGTGCTGATCTCCAGCTCCTAATGTTAGTCCTCCATTTAGATCTTTGTGTTTCAGCGTGTTGGAGCTTCAGAGCCCTCTCTGGCATCTCAGGATAGAGTGTTAAGGACCCCTTGACCTGGGCTGTCTCTCTGAGCACTGCTCACTTCCATTATCTGACACTTTCAAGGTCCCTACCTTGCTGCTTTCTTAACCATCCTAGGTCTTTCTCAGAGCAGCCTTCTGCTTTTGCTTCTAGCTGTACACATATTCATTGACCCATCTGTGGTCATATTTGTAGGCTACTCTACATTTGTGTCAGTTGGCCCCTTTTTCTATTGTCTGTGAATCGACTTTTGCAATTCTGGGGTAGACGTCCCTTTCTGTAGTTTCTCTTGATTATAATTTAGTTGGTTGCAAACTTTAGGGTTTTGCTATGGTAGATATGTAGAAACTAGATGGTCTGCCATCTTGGGCAGAAGTTGGGAGGTTCATTTTCTCAATTCTTCTACACACCCAGGTTTGGTCATTATAATTAAACAAATCAGTTTTGTTTTATTCCTTTTGTTTACATTGTTGTGGTCCATGTTTATTTTATTGCTGGTTTTATTCACTCTTCATCAGTTCATGTAAATCTTCCTATTCCTCTGAATTCTTCATATTTGTTATTTTTTATGGTACAGTAATATTGCATTATATTTATATACCATAAATTGTATAGTATTCCCCAGCTGATAGGGCATCTACTTTGTTTCCACTTCTGTGCTACCACAAAAAGTGCTGCTATGAATATTTTGGTGTATTTGTTACCTTTCTGTCTTTGGCCCCTTTGGGTATATATACTTGCAAGGCAGGAATATCTCAGGCATATGTAATACACATATTCAAAGTGTATGAACATTTTAATCATTTTCTTAGAATAATTCTAATTTGTTTTCAAGAATAATAGAATTCATAGCCTCACAAAGAAGATATTAATATATCTGTCTTCTACAGTGTTCAGTAATTATTATTTTCATCTTTTGTCACTTTTGCTAATTTTTGGGGTGGAATGTCAAGAGTTGTTTTGATTATTGACAGCTTTCATAGTCTAGTGAGGAAAGGGCTGGTCTTGGAACCTGGAAGATCTGCCTCAGACATTGCCTGTCTCCATGAAGTTGGACAGATTATGTAACCAACCCCTCTGAACCTCAGCTCTTATATCAAATGAGGGAACTGGACTCCAATGTCCTGTCCTATTTCTAGGATCTATTATCAGCGATTTAGAAAAATCTTACATGTAGTTGTTAATAGTTTGCAATTCTTCTTTTGAGAACTTTGTTCATATCCTTTGAACATTTGTTAGATAAATCATCATCATGATTTTATTTATACCCATGATTTCTTTTTGCAGATTCTTAATGCTTTTCGGACTTCTGATGGGATTCCTGTGAAAGACTTGCAGCTAAAAGATTATAGCTCAGGTGAGGGTTTTTCCTATGTGCACTTGTGTTTTGGCATATGAAAATCTTTGACCATACTGCTTCTCAGTATTCTAACTTATTAATCTTTCTCAAGAAATCACAAATGCTATGACCAGGACCCTCTGTCAGTTCATATGGTGTATTCCCTCAAATATCAGTCTGGTTTAGTGGTAGTTGGGCTTCTTTGCTCCCAAAAGAATTATCTATCCTTGAATTATTTATGCATCATCCATGTCTAATGAGAATATGTGAAAGTAAAACATAAATTTAATATTGTAAATATTTGTCTCTGACAACATTTAATGCAGTCTAAGTTGTTATCTAAGCCTTAGGATGTGACATAACTTTGAAGTAGGTTTGATTTTTTAAAAAAGTTTATAGGAACCACATAGTTCATTAAACTTATAAATGCTTAATTATTTTTATTAGTAAATTTCAAAGCATAATATACTTATTCCTTATTTCTCAAAAGATTATAGAATACTTTGCCATATAAAAATTTCCGTTAAACTGAATCAAGGTGAGGTTTCAGCTTTACAGAGAGACTTTTAAAAACTAGTGGTTCATTTTATGAATTGTAGACCTTTGTACAATCCTATATCTCTGTAATCACTTTATATATATATATAAAACTCTTACTGACTTTTACATATGTGTATATATATATAAAACTTTGTTTTCTTTCAAGATGTCACATGAATATAAATTGAACTTAAAGTATATCTTGAGACTATTTAGAGTATCAAAAATGGTTAAAATTAGGTAACATCTTTTTGTAATGAGGAAGACATAAAAATGTCAAATGCCTAGTGGGCTGGGTTAAACAGACCTTAATTTAGTCAATTTAGACTTCCATTATCTTGATGACTAATATTATAGGACTCTATAGTAGACACTTTTTTTTTTAATTCAACATTAAAGGTGTCTTATTTTAAATGTAATCACTTGACAGAACTTGGAATTTGCATAATTGTTAAAAATAAAGCATTAATTCAATTTATACAACCCAGTTTATAATTTAGGAATTTTCAGCTTAAGTATATTTTATCAGAAGGCACCATATATTGGGAACATCTGATATCACAACCTTACATTATTAGACATTGTGAATATCTAAGCAGAAAATGAAAGGAAGCTAGTTCTGGCCTATATTGTGTGGTGTCTGGTGATCCCTTTGCTTGGGAGAAATTTTGAAAAAGGATCTGTGTTTAAAGGGGATAGTGATAGTAGGGAAAATGCTACAAAAAGCACTTTTAGTACTAAAACATTCCACATATCCTTGGTCTGACCATCAGTTTTTTTCTTATAAAATGTTTTCAGTTCAGTTTATTAGATTTTATATTTAGTAGCTTAAATTTAATTTTGTTATGTAAATCAATGGGAAAAATGGATTTGCTTTACAGAAACTTACCTTGCAGCCTGATTTTCTGGAATATATCTCCTTTCTACCCAAGGAATACTGTATACCCAAGGAATCTGTAGGTGGAGTTGTATTACAAGGAAGAAATGATATGGGGGTTGTAAAGATGTTGAAGGATTTTATGCGTCTAGTTTGAATTTCAGATAGTTTACCAGCAAAGAAATATTTCTCTGATATAATTTGAAAATCCATACTCTAGTTTTTAAGTTTGGAAATCTTAGAATTTCCTATGAATGGAAAAAAAATTGTCCTTTCTACCCCCCATTGCATATAAAAAAAAAATTTTAGACTGAAGTTATCTCCCCAAAACTGTGGTTTCTCACGTATAATAACTTTCCATGCTTTAAAAATTCTTCATCTTTGGGATAGCTAAGGAAATACATTTTTCCTTTTTTTTTTTTTTTTGGTAAGAACAACAACTGCACGGTCATTTCTCGAACAACTATCTTGGTTCTAAATGTATAGTTCGATTCTTAAAATGCTGACTGAGGAGCATTTGTTCTGGCAGACATAACAGAATTAGTTAAATTCATACTTCATTTTTCCTTGTTAGTTCTCTATCACCTTGACTTTAGTCTTGTTACTTTCAGTGTTGAAAGTTCAAGAATGTAGTGTTGATTTTTTTTAACTTTACATGTTCATCTCATTCTCTTTTGAATTAGCAATGTTTGTCAAGAAAATCTTTATATTGTCACTTAGGAGTGGTTCGTTGTTGGTTCCAATGAACAAAATTTTAAAAATGAATGCCAGTCCTTGAAAAGATTTGAGTCTTATCCAAAGGCATCACAAAGACTAGCTAGCTCTTCTGTGTCTTGAATTAGACAAGTGTTCTGAGAAATTTATATGATTGTAAGACCATGCTTGCATCTGTTTTTCTTTGGGAAAATAATAGTGCCCTCAAATGAAAACATCTTTCAGTTTTCTTCAGGCACAGAAGCTTAGATGGTAAAAAGAGAACATGCAGCTATTACTAGCTCAGAATTGATGTTTTCTACAAGAGGGATAAAATTATTGCTTGATTGAAGCAATGGGGATGAAAATCCATAAACTGTAAAAGAGAGATTCTTGCTTATAATAGGTTCACTCCCTAAAGAAGAAGGTTCTTAACTTGTTAACTGTTTCAATATAATTAGTTTCTCATTTAAAAAATCATCCTGAGAGGGGGTCCATAGGTTTTATCAGACTGCTGAAGGAATCCATCCACAAAATGGTTAAGAGCCCACTTCTGAAATAATTAAGAGCATCTAGTGGTGAAATTAATGAAGCTCATTAAAAAGCGGAAGTAGAAAAGTAGAAAAAAAATAGGGTATTGCGTACTTCTCACTTTGGCCATGGGAGAGGTGGCATCTTTTCTGTTCTGTTTTAGAGAAGAGACGCTAGAGCAGCCAGTAGAATTACCTGGTTTGTATAATTTGGTTTCTTGACTACCTCCTTCACAAAAACTTGAAAAATAGAACAATCCCAAATGTGTTGAGTGATATTCTTGTGTTTAGTACTGATAGAAAGCTAATGGCAGTCCACTCTCTGTGTGATCATGTTACTTTAATCTCAACACAACGGAGTACATCTAGTATATTGAATGAAAACATTTGTGAACTGGAATGGTTTAAATAATACTTTGAGTCATTGAAGTTCTTATAATGAAAGTGCATTGAAAAAGGGAGACTTTTGGAGAATTTTAATATATTTAATTAGAATAATCATAGTGTTGTTTTTTGTGCTGTTTATAGACATGCATAATAGATATTTCTTGAAAGTTAGAAGATTATTCTAGACCTTGCTTTATGAGGAAAACATAATTTCTGAGTTTTCTTTAGGTTTTCATAGTCTAGGATTGTGAAGGATATCATTAAAATAGTAGCAACTATAACAGCTCAGTTAATCTCTCTTAGAGTTCCCATTATAATCAGTATTTCCATGATTACCCTGTTTGGTTATGGGCAAACTATCTCCTTGTCTAATCCCCAATCCTGTGGTTTTTTTTCTATACTATACCATATCTTATGTCCTTATCTCCTTTACCAGATTGTAGATCCTTAGAAGACTGGGATCAGGTATTATATTTCATTATATGTTGCCCAAATGTTAAGCACAAAATAGGTACTAAGAAATGTTTTGAATGAATTTGTTTTGTTAGCCCCTTTGTTAAAAGTAATGCTACCATATATTGATTTTCTGCTCTATTTGGTGTAAGTCATTTGAGTCCTTTGTACTTAATGCTGCCAGTGACTCACTGGAGATACATCCCTTGCTCATGCAGCAAGGTTCTCTGGACCACCACAGAAAAGAAAGTTTGACTAGAAGTAGACTCTGCCCTAGTTCTGGTCGCTAATATTGTGAAAACTAGCATTTATATTGAATGGAGTGTACTGTAGTGGAAAGAACAAGGGACTTGGAGTGAGAACATTGTTCTTTCTACTATACTATACCATATAATAGGAAAGACAAACAATACTTATGCATGTATACTTCATTTTTTAGGGAGACCTGAGCAGATATTCTGTGGTAGTACTTTTAGGTTGAACTTAGCAAAATCAAGTAGTATTTGTTAAAGTCTAAATTTATTGCACTATTCCTTTGTTGATTGCTTGACTTTTTTTTTTTTACAAATTAATTTTTTTTTTAGTTTGCAACATTCACTTCCATAAGTTTTAAATTATCTCCACCTCCCTCCTCTCCCCCCTCCCCAAGATGGCATGCAATCTGGTTGCTTGACATTTTTAACCACGTTAGTCTATAGATGGCAACCAATTGTTAGGCAAAAAATTTGCCATAGCTAATTGGCTGTAGTAACTATCCAAAAACATGCTTTGAACATTTAGCTGTTCTAAGTAATGCATAAAAATGCACTTGTTTTTATATTTTGATTTGCTTTTGGTATAGTTCCTAGGTGAGATAAAGTTGGAACAGCCTTGTTGTCTCAGCTTCTGTTTGTTTAGGGCAAACAGGATAAAAGTGTCTCCAGATAAAAGTGATAGGTGATAAGGCACATTAAGATTGAATTAGTTTCTCTCTTTTTTTTTTTCCTTTTTCGAGGGGGAAGCAGGGCAGTTGGGGTTAAGTGACTTGTCCAAGGTCACATGGCTAGTAAGTGTTAAATGTCTGAGGCTGGATTTGAACTCAGGTCCTCCTGACTTGGGGGCTTGTGCTCTATTCACTATGCCACCTAGCTGCCCCTTGAATTAATTTCTTGTACTTTGAAAAACTAAATTTGTTTATCTCATGAAATATATGTACCTTCTTATTTAAATTTAAACTAAGAGAATCCCAAATCATTTTTGTATTTGGGAGCTGAAATTTCTTAAGCAGAATACTTCTTTATTGGAATACTAAAAGTAAAAGAACTCTAATCTTAATTAACTTATTTTCTAAGTTTCATAAGAATGTAGTGCTATTATATGCCCATCTCTAATTCTAGAATTTAAGCTTTGATTTTTTTTTGTTGTATTTTGACAATAAAAGATGTTTAGCTTTATGAGGATCATGTGGAACCTTATCTTTTACTTAAATTAACTTGTTAGGCATTAACTTTTTAGGTTTATTAGTTTAGGTTAATTATCTTTCTCATTCTATATAGGCTGACTTTTAATAAGATAATGGCGAGCAAAGTACACTGAGTTGGCTCCCCATCTGTGGTGGGGTACTACCAAAGCAGTACATATTCTTAGTCCCTGTAATCAAACCCTTCCTATGGTATTCATCATTTACTGTGTAATCTGGGGGTTAGGTTTTTGGTGTTCTATCTTGGCTCTTAATTCCTATTGGTCTGATTTCCTTCCTGTATTCAGATTAATCAAATTTACTCCCTTGTTTCTCTTTCTTTACTTCTTGTTAGAAAATGTTTCTGTAGTTAATACTTTTCTGAAGAGATTGTTTTATGTTTTTAGTTATTTTACTATAAGACTCAGTTTTTCCTGTTTCATACCAGAGGAATGCATTTATTCACCTTATAGTGCTGATTGGTTGACTTCGGTTATATAACAGACTTATTTTCTTGCCATGTTGGAAACTTTTAGGGCTTCTCCATTAACATTTATACATTATCTTCCTTCTCTAAATGTATTCTTTTCCCAGACTTATTTGTGTTGATGGCACCACCAGCTATCCAGTTTCCCAGGTTGGTTATGTCAGAGTCATCCTGACTTCTGTTACCTTTGTCATAGTCAATCAGTTTTCAGACCTATTTGATTCTAGCTCCACAGCATCCTTCACATCTGTTCCCCTTTCTCCACTCATATGGTCACCCTAGTTCAGACCTTTATATTCTCCCCTAGAATATTGTAATTACTCTTCATTTATCTCCTGGCTTCTAGTTTCTTCTCTCTTTAATCCATCATCCTTATAGCTCCCAAAACATATTAAAAAATTTTTAATTAACAAAAATTCATTTTCTCTCCCTTCTTACTCCATTTCCCTCCTTGAGAAAAAAGAAAAGCAAAATCCTTGTAACAAACATGCCTAATCAAGCAAAACACATTATCACCTAGCCCATGATCAAAATATGTTTCTCCTTTTGCGTCGTGAGTCCATCATCTTTTTCTCAGGAGGCAGGCAACTGGTTTCATTATCAGTCCTCTGGATTTGTGATTGGTCATTGCATTGATCAGAATCCTTACATCATTCAAAGTTGTTTGTCTTACATAAATTGTTGTTCTGGTTTTGCCAAAATAATTTGCCTGAAGTACAAGTCTGACCATGGTTCCCTGTTGCCACTAGGATTAACATTTACGAACTTTAGTAATCTTGTTGTGACCTACTTTTCTCATTTATTTCCCATTTCTCCCTATCATATACTCTGTCTTCTAGGGAGCTGCCCTATTTGTAGGGCCCTGAAGTCAGGCAGGCTGTCTCTCCCCTTCCTCTGGCCCCCCCCCCCTTTTTTTTTTTTGCCTATGCACAGGCTCTTCCTTGTGCTTGGAATGTATTTCTCTTCATTTCCACCTCCTTTCAAGATCAACTCAGATGTCACCTTCTACAGGAAACTCTTCTGTGATCCTACCAGTTTTTAGTAGTTTTCTTTCTCCTTTCAATATCTTTGTATCGTTGTGTGCTTTGCACTTGTTAGGGCCTTAATAAACGATGATTGTATCCTCTGTGTATGTATATGGCAGAGAGGAATTATCAGTACAATTCTTTTTTCTGAAGATATAGAAATGCAATGGATCACAATCCATCTGTTTGCTATTTGGTTGAATTAGGCAGTTTTTGCTTATTCTTTATTGTGTTACCTAATTGAAAAGGAAGTGAAGTGGAGCAGTTCTTTTTAGTCAGTTGATGACTGTGAGGGGTATGCTTGGAAGACAGCCACATCCTCAGAGTTCAGAACCTTGACATGCCTCACTCATGTTCATGCAGTTGGGTGCAGACTGGGAAATCTGACCTCAGGTAAGCAGATTTCCTATGTCTTGAGCCTTTTCCTTAAGAGATAACATTTAATATCCACCAAGGATTCACTGCCTAGGAAGAAAAAGAAAGCAAAAGATTTTGAAACTTGTTATCCCTGTGATTTGCACTAAACATTTCTTTTAATTTCATATGTATCCTTGTGATTTGCATATTTGCACTAAACGTTTCTTTTAATTTCATATGATCTAACTTGAGTTTTCTTGTCCCTGGGAAAAAATCAGTGGAGCAAGCTATGCTATCTAGTTGTGAGGGTGGGAATGTACTTTTACAATGGGAAGGACTTTTTTTTTTTTGTAAAAAGGAAGATGAAGAGACTGGTTAAAATTGAGTTGATTGGCTCTTCTTCAACAATTTGTTTGCCTATTAAAGCAGTTTTTTCCTAAGTAACTTGCATGCAGAATAGGATGAATTACTATCTTTAGTTTTTGTTTATTTGGCAATTCTAATGAATAGTTTATCCTGTAATGCAAATGCCTGTTATTTCCTTGTTTCATTTGTCTGTACCAGGTGTTTGCTCGATATGGTTCTCTGAGTAGACAGTATCTGCATGTGTTTTTCCCATATACTCTGAAGCAGTCTTTATTTTATGTGTAAGAAATCATTGCTAAGTACTGATTTCTAAGTGTCAGAAGCATGATGTTTATGACTAATAGGGGACATTTTAGTTGTAAATAAAGTGTGGGTTGCAACACTGCTGTCAGATATTCCCCTGAAACTAGGGATATGATTTATCTGATGATTTAAAAACAAAGCATGTTTGCTGGTAATACCTGTGCTTCAACAATGTATTTATTTATTTTGTTTATATGAGGTGGACATGTAATTTGCCTCTTGCAAATATTTACTTAGTGGTCCTACAGCTACTTTCCTGAGAACTTAAAAACTACTTCAGACATCCATCTGTTCTACAAATGAGAATTTAGGTGAAATACTTCAAGTGAGCATTTCTTCAGGTCTCTGATTTTAATTTTCTAGTGCATAGACTTAGCTACCTCAATAATAAAAATAACTCACATTAATATATCATTTAAAGGTTCACAAAGCACTTTTATTAATAGCTCTATGAGGATAGGTTTCATAGATATCATCCCAATTTTACAGATGAGGATATAGCCTCAGATGATACACAGTAAACTGAGATTTGAACTTAAGTCTAAAATTCAAAGACCAAAGTACTTTTCATTGTACTTTATTGTCTCTCAGGAGATTAAATAGATGAAACTATAGATTAAGAAACTTTTTAGATACATTTGTGATTACTAGAGCTACAACAAGTTAAAGAAAGGTAGGATATTGGGAGGGTATTCTCACTTTTTTTAAGATTGACATTATGATGAAGGAGAGCCATGCTGCCCCACAACAGAACTGGGGCCTTGGATTTAGGATGATTCATATGTTCCCCGTGATTCTTAATGAAATATCAAGGTAACAAAGTTAAAACTGATGTGAGAGTGAACTTTTTTTTAGTTACAGTGGTGTGAATTATTTCTCATAATGTAACATCATAGGCTGTGAGAGATGGAAGGGATCTTAGAGGTTATTTAGTTCAACTTACTTATTTAAGGCTGGAGAAACTAAGCCCACAAGAGGAGGGTGTTTAGTGATAACCACAGGCATCCCTACTATGTCTGTTCTTGCCAGGGTACCACACGGCCTCCATAAGTAAGTGGAATTATTTTGGTATCACCTGTTCGTTTTTCTTGTTATGCTACTTTGTTTCTTTTCTTTTCTTTTTTAATTCTAACTAATGCTTTTTGTTGTTACAACATGTTATTTCCAGATATTTCCTTCTCCCTTTCCCTTCTTGGCAAGCCATTCCTTGTAACAAAAAAAATTTTTTTAAAGGAATAGGGAGGGAAAAAAGCAGTTTAGCAGAACCAACTTACATATCAGCTAAATTACATTGCCTTTTATGGCAGGGAATTATTTTTCTTTTTATGCTATGAACTTGCTGTGTAGGTTGGAAAATAGACCTTTTGTATCTCTTCAAACATTGTTAAAACAGAGAATAGAGAAGATCAGATATTCATCATTATCTTTTCAATTTCTTTGAAATTTTTAAGTTGTTAAATACTAGTTATTGTTGGTGCTGTAAATCATGTATATAACTTGTTTGAAATGCTTAAATGTGTAATTGGATATATTTAACATTCCTTGCTTGGGAAGTATACACAACACTTGTAAAATAATTGATATATTTGTGCTAGCTACTTATGCAACATTGCTTCTAATAGGCAAGATGGCCAATAGTAGGAGACCCAGGATGTAAGAAAGATGATACAAATTTACCAGAAAATTACAGTTTTGAGTTTAAAAGCACATTATGATAATATCTCCAAATATTCTAGTTAAAGAAGTCTGGTTTTTAAAACTACAAAAATAGTAATTTTGATATACACGAATAAGAGTTACAGGTAAATCATTAGGGACCACAAATTTAGGTCCCTTAGGTTTTTGGTCCAGATTATCTTTGTTATCTTTTATTATTCTTTCTCATAGTTTGAAAATAATGTCCAGCAACCTCAGAAGTAGCAAAGAGACCCTCACTGGTAGGAAGTAGCTGTTACACAACTTAAGCCCAGAACCACACACCAACCAAAACTGCAGTTTTCTTATATACTCATTTGGGAAGGAATTCAGTGAATGATGATAAAGTTAAGGTCACTTTAGACTCTAAATGACAGTCTTAAGTTTCTCGAGTACTTTTCTCCAAAGAGCTCAGAATTGGTCACAAACATCTCATTCATGACATTTTTTATGAGCTAAATATTACTAGAAATCTCAAATTTCACAAGTTTCTTTAAATTTGTGAATGCAAATAGTATCATTGTAGCTTTCTTGGTGATGATTTAAAACAAGGTGAGCTTGTTTTGAGTTTTATAAGAGTTGTCTCCTTTTTTTTTTTTTTTTGCCTTTTGGAGGGCAGTTGAGGTTAAGTAACTTGCCCAAGGTTACATGGCTAGTTTTTTTTTGTGTGGGTGTTAAGTGTTTGAGGCCGGAACCGAACTCGGATCCTCCTGACTCCGGGGCTGGCGCTTTACTCACTGTACCACCTAGCCGCCCTATCTCCTTCATTTAAAGAGATCGAAGTGAAGGAATTGAGGACTTCTGGATTGTTTTTACTAATAAGACATGTGAAACTGAAATGTCCATGTGCCCTACAGAATAATTTCAGTCTTGTTTCATGGATTAGTTTTACCAAGCTTGAGAGCTACTGAGATGGGTCCATGGAAGATTCCTGTGGGTAGGAAAAGTAGCTTAAATCTTTTCCTTTGATTATTATGAAGTGTTCTGCCTGACCTCAGGTAACAGTGGTAAATGACATATTAGATCTGGTCAGACTTCTAGGTTATCTATCCATTGGACCTATGGATGAAAACCTTCCCTAGGACTTTGAGCATTCACATGTAATAGGTAGCATAGTTATTCTGTTTGTCCAACTGGACCACATTAAATATAACGTGATGTCAAATGACTCAAAACTTACCTTTTTGGATGCTAGATTTCCTACTGATCCAACTTTCATACTTCCGAGTAGCTTGGGTAGATTTTCTTTCATCATATTGAGAACACTAAACATGTACCTGAATAATACATAGCAGTCCATTCCTTAAGTTCTATCAAAATTATTTACCTTTTTATCTATTGGTAGATATATTGTGAACCTGGAGAATTGACATGAGATATTAGTAAAACTTGGATGGTTTATGCTGTGGATAGGAACAAAATTGGAGAATACATTGATCTTTATGGAAAACTAAATAAAAAATTCTTCCTCTTGATTTTTGCAAATTGACATAGGTAAACATTTTTAGAGTTATATAGGAGAACCAAGTATAACTTAATTGGGGAAAAAATTGTATTTACTTGTTGATACTTTGAAACCAGAGAAAGCTATTTTCAACTAAGAGTCATGCTGGGTTTCCTATGTATGGTTAGGTAAGCTGTTTAGAAATGAGCTCCAAGGAGAGGTGGCTGGTACAGGTTGTGCCAGCTTAAACCACAAGTATATTTGGGAAGCCAGGAGGCATTCTTCCAGGGCTGGGTGACCCTTGTGGAGGCAGAGGATGGATGCTGTGGCTGAGTGGAGAGCGGCACGCCCAGAGAGGAATCCCATGAAGCGGAGCTGGAGGGATCAGGTGAGCCTGGGTTGAAGATAGTGGTAGCAGAGAGAATTTTGGTTCTCTGCAAACTCACTTAAACATACATGGGGATCGTTGGATTTTATTTGTTTCTTTTTGTTATTGTTTTTCAAGTTTTTCACTGTAGGAAGTCTGAGTGAAGGAGGAGCTTTGAGAGTGTAGTTGGGGTACTGACTGTCCATGCAAATGGGCAGTATCAAAATGGGATTTGGTGTAAATACTAGGAATAGAAGAAAGCTTGATGAAGTGAAGGACTTTGAAGAAAAACCTCTCACTTAGCTTGTGTCAGGTTTAGACTGACTGTCATGACATTTTTAGAGCCTCTTTAGGGTAGATTGGCTATCTGTTAGAATGTTTAAAAAAAACCCAACCCAAAATGGGTATTTGATAGTGTTCATTTGAGATCACTGCAGACTTAAAGTGATAGTGAGACATGAAGGTTTAGTGCATCCTGAGAGGATCAGATTTTGTCAGATAGTGAGGAAAGGGTGGAACAGTAGAGAGTGCTTACCCACAAGGGTGAGTTGTTTTTTGCTAATAAGGCTAGGTTTTGTTGCAAAGTTTTTTTTAAAAGGGCTAAAATAGTTTCTTTAGAAACCTGAAATTCAGTATTTTCATTTAATATTTCTAGAACAGTGTGCTTTCATTTGGGTAATAAACCTTATATAAGGTGAACCCTACTTCTATATCTTGGGAGCTGATAGGTTCTTTAATTTGTTAAATCCCTGCCTGTTGCCTTAAAACATCTTTGTTGCCCTGGAGGTCACATCTTACATTGAAATTCTGTATCTCAGGGGCGGCCAGGTGGCTCAGCGAGTAAGAGCACCGGCTCCAGTGTCGGGATGACCTGGATCAAATCCGGTCACACCCAGAATAATAACTGGCCGTGTAACCTTGAGCAAGTTACTTAACCCCGATTGCTTTAAAAAAAAAAAAAGAAATTCTGTATCTCAGTCAACAGGAATTGATGTGGTGGTGGTAGGGTATATTTATTTCATCATGGGCTAATCATGATTTCTCCCTGCATTATTGGATCTGGGTTTGAGCTCCCCAGGCTTTGAAAATGGAGTCCCATTCTGACTTTAAACATTAGCTACAAAATATATTGTTTAAGGGCCCTAAGAAACTTTGTAAGAATTTGAACAAAGTAACAGTGTCTCTATCACAATGTCAGGATTTGTTTGTTGTTTTTTTTTTTTTTTTTTGGTTCAGGAGAACTGCCATCTTGATAAGTTCTGATTTAGTAGCTTACACAAGGATTTTGTTCAAGGAGAGTGACCTTAGTGACATTTCTACCACATATCAGAGCAGTAAATAGGCTAGATATTTTAGGGAATACAGCATGGTAAATGTTAAAATTACCCAATTATGTTCTTTAAGACAGATAAAAAAAATAAAAATTAATATGCCCCTCTATAAAGGGAAATTTGTTTTTAAAATATACTGTATTTGTTGGAATATAGGTCACAGTTTTTCATCATAAAATGAGTACAGTCTGTAATCAGTATTATTTTTCAGTGTTTACCTGTATTTTTTTCTTTCAAAGCTAGGGAGGTGACTTACATTCAGAACAAAGTAGTACTGTATCAGAGGTGGCAGGAATGTTTGATTTTGTGCAGGAGGATGAGAGGGCTCTTGCATTTCATTTGAGTATATTTGGGTGTATATGGAGTTTTCTATTTTCTCTTCCTCTTTTTTAATCTCTGTATTCTCCATCGCATCCCTAAAAGCAATAGAGGATGTTGTACTTGCTCTGAGGAGCATTTTAATATCTCAGAAACTTCCATGTTTCTTGACTTTATTTGCCCATTAGGGGTTTGAATTCATGATGCCCATAGATGCTGTTTCTGTTATCTCTTGGCTGCGCCCAGAGCCCTCTGATATTTTGGGAGTTAATGTTTTTATATGACCTTGCAAAAGGTCATCTTTTAGGTTCTTTTGAGGGGGTGGTAGGAATTTTTGATGGATATCAGCATATTAAATTAATTTTTTTGTTTTCTATTTCAGGAGAGATTCATTACCTACAGGTTCATCCCCCTGAAGTTTGGGTATGTGGCCACACTGTAGTTTTGCCTGAGAAAGAGTATGGTGCCGGCCATATGGAACACAATTAGGGATAGCCTCAAGCAGAGCCCGGGTCTCTTGGCTTGGTATAAGAGAGATGCTATGGGACCAGTTATTGCCCCTCATATGGTCAGTGGTACGGCAGGGGATTTTGCCAAATGTGTCAATAATTCACTTAGGGGAAAATGACTTAGTCCAGCCGACTAAGCTAGGCCTAATAATCACCATGAAACATGATTTGATAACATTATGTAGAACCTTTCCTAAAACAAAGATTATATGGTCAGCTTTACTTCCCAGGAGAATATGGCCAGGGGCCCAGAAACCTGGGGCAGTTGATAAAGCCAGGAAGGCACTGATTAAAGAACTTTCTAAGTTTTGTAGCCTCTTTGGAATTTCTGTGTTGAGACATGATCAAATTGTCTATTCTTCCCCAGAGCTGTTTAGTCAAGATGGAATTCATCTGTCTGCTATTGGGGAAGGCATTTTTAATGCCAATCTGTGGGAAGCAATTGAAGCTTGCTTATAACCCACTTCTACTGCTTTGCTGAGTTCCTCTCCCTTCTTTAGGTGGAATTAATCCTTGCTTTGTAGCTTTATCTCTAGTCCTTTCCTGTCCCTCCTGCTGGACAAGTCATTTGCTTTTGGACAAGTTTTCCAATTTTAATGAGGCTACAGTGGGGATTTTGATGCCCTCTTTGGGATTAGAGCGACTCCTTTTGTACTACCTTCCTTTGTGTGGGATGGATAGTGAGAAGATAGGACTTCTGTTATTAAACCTGTTTCTTGGCTCCAGATTTGGGGATCATTTGCTTCACTGCTTTAATCCAAGAGGAGGAATAATGTTTATGTAAGTTTCCTAAAGAGACCAAGCAGAGATGATCCCCAAAAGATGTTTACAGAATTTTATTGTTGTTGTAGTTGTTGTTAGAACAGGCTCTTTCCTGCCTTCTGCAACTGTACCAAAGAACTGTGCTCATTCTTTTCCCAGCATTTTCCTACTCCCTCATGTTCAGAATATAAAATAAAGCATTTGTATTTCTTTTATTTGTAATTAAGTGACTTTTCTAAATGACTGAATATAAACCTTCTAATAAATCACCTCATCACTTTATGTAAAGATATATTATTTAGCATTTCTCTTTCTAAGGGCTATGGATATTCACTGGCTATCAGCACAAGTGTAAATGACGTTAAGCTCTGCACCAGTGCCTTTTTGGTAGTCATTTTATTGATGGTTCTTAGTCTCAATTCATTCCAGATGCTATATAGATAAAATGTTATTTGTAGTATTTGGTCCTTAATAAAGTTGCAATTTAGAACCTTGTAAACTTGTGATTTATTCTTTTGTGTCTTTATTTTTGGTGTAATAAACAACAGAACCACCTCCAGTCTTAACAGGTACTTTTAGGTTCTGCTTTTCTTCATAAGAAATGAGTCATTTAGATATTTGCTAATGATTTCATGAGTCTCTTCACTTTAGGCAAATGTTTTGTGGAGTTCATCAGTGAGAAGTGATATGGAGTGATCTCTCTTTCTCACATACACATACAAAATTAATGTAATACCTTTTTCCCCTGTCTTTACCTGTTGAATTGTCTTTAAAATTTTAAAGCCCAGGTCAAAATGGTATTTTCTTCAGCAAGTCCTGCCTGGTCCATGTCTTTTTCCACCTCTCCCAAGTCTGCCAGGATTTTAGTAACAATTTGTTTTGTTGTTCTTTAATATACTTAGTGTGTAATGTTTATTATAGTTACCTGATCTTATGTCTTACCCCCTATTAGATTTTGAGCTCCATCAAGACAGAGAGTTGTTCTTATCTAAGTTATCTCCCTCAGTGTGCAACACAAAATAGATGCTTAATAAATTTGATTGAATAAATGAAGTAACCTTTGTATGACCAAAAAATGTAAATAGGCTACCATGGAAACATAACTTTATTTTGTTTTTTTTGCTTTTTGGAGGGGGTGGAAGGCAGGGCAGTTGGGGTTAAGTGACTTGCCTAAGATCACATGGCTAGTAAGTGTTAAGTGTCTAAGGCTGGATTTGAACTTAGGTCTTCCTGACTCGAGGGCTGGTGCTCTGTTCACCGCACCACCTAGCTGCCCCAGAACATAACTTTAAATTAACTGTAGATAATCAAAGTGCACAGCCAGTGGTAATTGCCAGCCAGCAATAGGGAATGAACTTTTCAAAGATACAAACAATGTTAAAAGCTCAATCTGACCTGAAAGGCAACAGCCTTCTGGAAGAAGAAAGGTCAGGAAAGAGTTATTTCACTTAAAAATACATGAACTTGAGGGAAGTAGAAACTGAATAAGTTCTGTTGGAAGGTGTAATAAAGTAATAAAGAATAATGCAGTCACCAAAGTCTTAGGGCCATGTGAAGGAATGCTCATTTGTCTAATTAACTCTCTAGTCATACTTAAAACAGTGAAATGATGTTAATCTCTGAAAGACTGATGGGTAGCAAGAGGCTTGTGTGACTCCACTTAAAGTTCTAATTTGTTTAATCTTGACCAGAACAATGATTTGGGACATTTAGTTCTTGTCTCTGTCTTAGACAAGTTTCTCCTCCATATGTGGTATTACTTATTGTCTTTTTAATCTATTTCAGGGGTGGGGAACCTGCAGCCTTGAGGCCACACTTGGCTCTCTAGGCACTGTGGTGTAGACCTTTGACTAAATCCAAACTTCACAGAACAAATCCCCTTAATAAAAGGATTTGTCCTGTAAAACTTGGACTCAGTCAGAAGGCTGCACCCAAAGACCACATGTGACTTCAAGGCTGCAGGTTCCCCAGACATGGAGGCATTTTAAAAATAATTAATGGAGCAACTTTGGAATATTTTGGGTTCCTCAGAAATTGTTCTTTAAGTAAAAAGTATTGAGTAATTTAAACTGCTATTTGAACTGACTCAATGTATTAACAGCTAGATAGGAGAAGTAGCCTAGTATCTCTGTATTTGGAGAACTTAGAGGTTCTTTACTGTACATTATTGGTTTCTCTGGAGATGCCTCCTCCCCCCCCCCCCCCCTTTGCCTCCCCTACCTGCTTTATATAGCATGGTACCTGACACTTTTCACTCTGGAGAGCATACATTCTGGAAAACAAAGAAAAGTCTGGTTCATTTTTTCCCCCAAATGTTTTGTAGTTTCATAAAGTGGTGAGAAAACAAATAAATATCCTCTGTTATTACTCTATATAATTTTAATGCCTATGGTGAATTTGAGTCTAGCAAAAATCAGTGGTGGGTTTAATGCTAGTGCTTAAAGGTATGTCTAGTGGTATTAATAGAAGGCTTAATAATTCCCCTTCGTACTCTAAGGTTCTGTAAGTCTGACCAGGACTGAAGGCTGATGATGAATTATGGGATTGCACTTATAAACCACAAAAAATGACTTCTTGAAGGATTGTGGTAGTATATTTTTAATGTATCAAATGGCCCAGAATTGGTGATTGGGATGGAGGAGTGAAAGGAATATTATTAATATGTTTTCGTAAGCTTGGGTTTAGATTTTCATGGTAATATAGCAGTTGAAATTTGAATTTAAAAAAATTTTTGTGCTTCTAAGTCTCTGAAGTAAATCTTATCTAGATTCTTTGTTGCTACCTGTGACTAATGAAATCCTACATCTAGCTGAGACCTTACTCTAGCTTGCTCCCATGAAGCTGTGTTACTTGATTGTAAATATGTTCTGTTTGTGTATTTGAGTTTTGTGTGGAAAATGGTAGGCAGTTTCCAGAGTTTACATACCCGTGTTTCCCCGATAATAAGACCTATCCCGAAAATAAGCCCTCCCCTTACTGTGTAAGATTCCTCTAAAATAAGCCCTCCCCCGAAAATAAGCCCTATTGAGAATCAGGGAAACACGGTATTCATACAAAACTAACAAACATTCTGGTCATTAAGGGAAATTGTAAAGGAAAATGTATATTGGATTAATTAATGCAGCTTCTAAAAATGATACAGTAAAAAGTGATATATGATATATAGATTTTAATTTTTCTGATCTTGTGTTGAGGAACTGTTGTTTGTTCTTCAAGTTGTTTCATACTGATAATATTCTGTTAAAGTAAAGTACTGATTTACTAACATGTCTGTGTGTATATGCATGTACGCTAGCTATGTATTTCCACATATATATATATATATATTTATTGGGAGGATATACTGATTGCATCCCATCCTAGAACATTGTAGGGTCTCTTCATTGATATCCATAAAAGTCAGGAAATTGACTTAGTAATCCATAAAGGAAAACTAAATGGGTGAAAAATGCCTACTATCCAGGCATGTGGTTGGATGTCTAGTTTGTTGAATATGTACTATTGCACAAGTTACTGTAGAAAAATGATGCATTGTGCCCAGAACTGGAGTGATAATAGAGTAGGCTAGATTTCATCTGGTAAATTGCATTTTTTTAAAGTAATCTTGAGATGTTCACTTTTGCACACTCCATTTTTTAAAACATAATCTCCTGCTGAAGCTACTTAATTCCATATCTTGGGAACTCTATTTTCCTCATGGAATCAAAGTTGTGGGTGAGCTAAAAGGCAGTGAAAAGGTGTATGATGGGCGTAAGTAGACTTTAGCCTATGTCATTGATGACCTAAGTAGTATAAGGAAATAAGGCTTCAGAAAAAGAGGTGGGCTGGTCATGTAATGAGAACAGGAAATGACAATTGGCCAAATAAACTGTTTCATTGGTACCCATAAAAAGGAATAAAACCTTCAGGAAGGTGTCTAATGCATTTAGTGGCTCACTTGAGGAAGAACTATGGAAGGATATGAGTAAGAATTGCATAGGATTAGAAGGCATGTGTGGGTTATAATCTGTATCAATGCAAGGAGTATCCTCATTGAAAAAATTACAGAGTCTCCCAAAGTATTGAAGTACCTCTTTTTAAAATATCCATTTCTGACCTTTTCTACTGCTGAACTATTGAAATTGCTTATTTGACTCACTGGAACAGCAAATGTTATATTTAGAATTATAGACAGACCGATCTCTGTGCATTGATGCTGTTGCCCCTACTGGACTTTTTGACTGAAAGGTTAAGCAGGAATAGACTTGTATCTTTTATGTGATAAACTTCATGAATTACTTAATGACAAATTTGCTATAACTCATTGCAAGGTGTATGTGAGAGGGGAAACAGCAATATACTAAAAATGAGTAAATAAAGTGGTGATTTATCTGTCATGTGTTAGAAGAATTGACAAAGATATGGGTCAGTATTGGACAATGATTTTGCCTGATGAGCCAGACTGGTGGTGAACAAACCTATGTTATGATGTTAGTGCTATCATTTTGGCACAAATGACAAAAGTACCATTTTGTCCATCCTGAACTAAATTGATCTTGATTATATGTTCTTAGTGGCTGAGGATATACTCTGGTGCCAAATGTTGTGGGCCAAATGCAGTGATTTCTTTTCATCTTATTTATGCTAGTTTTATACTGACTTAATGGAAGATAGCAATCTCAGTTTCATTGCCTTTGTGAACTTTTCTTTTTTCCTGCTTCCAGCTGGAAGTGATTCCACCCTCTTCTGAGCTGAAAATGAAAAAGAGATTTTTTTTTTTGTATTTTGTAATTTGTATTAACTTACTTGGTACTGATTACATTCTATCATGTATCATAGTTATTTGAGTACTTGTCATCTCTTCTACTAGATTGAGCTTCTTGAGACAGGGATAGGATTTTATTCATCTTTATATCTTTCAGAGTCCAGCCCATTGTTTTGCATAGATTGTGTGATAAATATTGAATACTATTGACAATAAGCATATGAATGTCGTCTTTGGTAAAGCAGACCCCCCCCAACAAGTTGAAATGATCTGGGAAGATGGTCTTTGTATAGAAGAATGTGATATTTTACACTTCATTTCATAACCAGTTCTACTGAAGAACATAGCACCATATGCAATTTTCAAACATAGTAACAAATAGCCTGTCAGTACCTTTCCATCAGTTTTTAAGTCAGCAAATCTTTTACATAGTTGACAGGAAATAGAATTGAAAGTGCTTGTAGAATGTCACAGATTTGCTTTAAGGGCATTATCAAAGTGATTGATTTCATGTTTGTTGTTGAAATTGGAAAATCTCCCATTCTGCAGGTGAGTATTGCATTGAAGGCTGTAATAGCTGCACCCAGTAAAATTATTTAATAGATCAGAAGGAATCACTAACATTCCTGAGTTTGTTGTGGCATCCTTGATCCCTTTGGTAAGAATTCCGGTTTTGTTATGTCTAAAATCCCTGACTTAAAGGGAGTATTTTACTTTTTTTAAACTACTTTTTAAAAAATTTATGAGAAATTTTTTCTGTAGTTGAGAATTAATACTCATTGTTGGGAATAAGAAAAATGAAAGTTAAATAGTTGAGAATCCTTGGAGTTGATTAATATTTGTGTTATTTTAAAGAATATTCATAGCTCTTTAGAGTATTTTGGCACCTGAACAACCCTCTTGTTTATTCCACCTGAAAAAGTAATTAGAAAAGGGAGTCTATGGTGTGACTAGGTGGTGCAGTGAATAGAGCACTGTCCCTGGAGTCAGGAGGACCTGAGTTCAAATCTGGCCTCAGACACTTAACACAAAAAAGCTAGCCGTGTGACCTTGAGCAAGTCACTTAACCCCAATTGCCCTGCCTTCCCCCCTCCAAAAAGCAAAAAAAAGGGGGGGTCTGCGTGACACAGAAGCCCATTAAGATCTAAATCATAGATGCTTTTTTAATTGAATTGAATTATTTCTAGAGTAACTTTATTTGATGCTGATCAAGTAACCAAATTCTCCAGAGTCCAACTCCAATATTTTTTATGTTTTGAATGTCCCTTTTCCATTTCTTATTGTGCCATTGTGTCTTATATTTTAAGAGGGACACAGGCTTCTCAAGACTCTGCAAAGAAGATGCAACATGTGCATTCTGTAGTTAGAACCTGGCTTTTACCAGACTAGTGTGTGAAGTTAATGCATTGTGTCTGTAGTAGATGAACAGTGCTAGAGGAACATTTGTGGACAATGTCGAAGAGAATATTCATGAATTTGGAGGGGGGCTGGACTAGATGACAAAACAAAGACTTTATTATTAACTAGCTCTTGTTTGAAAAATTCAAGGATTTGCTTACTGTCATTGTCATAAGCAGCAAGTATCACCATGGTTTGTCTATTAATTCCCCAATGGTGGCAGTTGAATGGTTGTGTGTTTTGGATATATGTAAAGTATTTTTAGGTTTCTTTACCTGGCAATAACCCCTTAAAGCACCTGCTTCATTCACCACAAATACTGTTCCTGAGAAGAAGAGATCAGGTGGTAAGTGGAGGTAGGGAAGAGGTAGAACTCTAATTGTGTTTCGACACATTTTTCTACCTCTACCCTGTTTTCATCTTTTCTCATGAGTAACCTAAAGAAAGAAGTGCATGAAGCCATTCCTGTGTCATTGAGCACAGCTGAAGTGAGGTGATTGGAATCATGTACCCATTATTTCAGCTTTACAAATAAATACAAAGGAGTACCAGTCTGCCAAAATGTTTTAGTATCCTAATTATGTCAGTTTGTGAGTTGCCTTAACATTCATCTTCCTGTCTTCTTTGTGTGCTACATAGATAGTACCAGATAATTTCCTTCACAATGGATTCAGAACATTATCCTAGCAATGCCTTCTTTTCTACCCCAGAGAAAAAAAAAGGCAGAAAGGACTTGTATTTGTTAATCAAATTCTAAGATCAATCTTTTTTTTTTAAATTTTTTTTTTAAAGCAATCGGGGTTAAGTAACCTGCTCAAGGTTACACGGCCAGTTATTTCTGGGTGTGGTGCTGAGTGTCTGAGCCCGGGACCTGATCCAGGTAATCCCGACACTGGAGCCGGTGCTCCTACTCGCTGAGCCACCTGGCTGCCCCTAAGCAATTGGGGTTAAGTAACTTGCTCAAGGTTACACGGCCAGGTGTTTCTGGTTGGGTGCTAAGTGTCTGAGCCCGGGATTCGATCTCCAGGTCTTTTCAACACTGGAGCCAGTGCTCTTACTCGCTGTGCTACCTGGCCGCCCCTAAGATCAACCTTTTGATGTTTTAAATTTAGTTTCACTTAGTTATCTCAGTTTTAGGGGAAATAATGATATTGAATATTTAATAAGTCCTCAAATATTAATCCATGCCATGTTTTTTCTTCTTCAGAGTGATCTCTGGGTCTCTGGATAGTTGGTATGATAACTTTCTTCTTGTGCTTCCTGAATTCTATGACAACTAGATCCTTTTTAGTTAATTCAGGTCAACAACTAGTATACACATGGACATCTTTAATTTCTGTCACTAGAGAAAGGCTGCTACTAACTAATTTGCACATATATCAGCTATGGCCCTGTGATAGTATGGGGTGGAAGAATAGTTGTCAAAATGCCGTTTTTTCTTTAAACATATTTGGCATCAGACATGTTAGAACCTTGTTGTAGTCTCTTATAGTTAGGAATGTGGTATAATATGGAGTTGATACACTTTTCTTTGAGCAGTAATGGATGCCTAGAGGTAACATAGAGTATCCTCAGATGCTTTGAACACAGCTTGTAATTTTTCACTTCTCAGTGATTTTGTTGACCCCTAGTGTAATGTGAATGTTTTGTGGCCCTCTGAGAGCCTTACATGGTAATCCTTCTCCTGGCCCCAACTTTCTTCCCCCTTCTTGGAATCTGTAAGTTCTGGGTTTTTACAAGTTGTGCTCATAAATTCCTCATTGGTTTCATATTGTAGATTTAGATTGGCATAACTGCCTTTGTGTTTACTTGTCTTTGGGACCTTCTGTATAGGCATGTAGCAAGAGCATGAATGAGATTGAATCTCCCCATTAATGGCCAGATGTTTGTGACTGCTGACATATATTTGGGGTGTTTGTAATAGGTATTTGCTGCTGGAGAGGACTAAATTACTTTTGCCACTCTACCTGGTTTTCTTTAGAGGAATTTAAGACCCTTTCTAATTATTAAACTACCAAAAGTATTTACTTGCTTGGTTCATTGGATTTGATTTAGAAGTGGTTTAGTGGCAGATGTAGTTCCATCTTTGATGTACAAGTATAAAATATTCTTTTAATGCACCATAAATTTTATCTTTGGACTGATAGAAAAAATTCTGGATTTGGTGCTTCAAGTATTAGCTGTCAGTTAGCTAGTTTTGTGACCTTGGGGAAAAAAAACCTTAAACTTTTTGGGCTTTAATTTCCTCATCTGTTAAATTAAGAAGTTGAACTTGATGGCCTGTAAGGACCCTTCTAGCTCCAAGTTCCATTATCCAAGTTCCGAGTGGAGTTGGTGGCTAAAAGGTTCCTTTTGTGGGACACAAAATCCATTTCCTATTTTAGGGGTAATATTGAGATTTCTAGGAGGCTTTATTTCCTTATCTTGGTCATTAATTTTTTTTTTCTGAGTGGTTGGTTTTTTTTTTAAGTAACTTGCCCAAGGTTACATGGCTGGTTTTTTTGTGTGGGTGTTAAGTGTCTGAGGCCGGAACCGAACTCAGGTCCTTCTGACTCTGGGGCTGGCGCTTTACTCACTGCGCCACCCAGCCTCCCTGGTCGTTAATTCTTAAGAGATAAAAAATGTGCCCTAGTCCTTTTAGTTTGTGCCCCTTGGACATTTCTTTGTGAATCTGTAGCATTCTCCTAAATTCTAATATTAAGACGTTTTTTTACAGTTAATGTGGTGACTCAAACATGACTGATCCAGAACTGGCTATTGCTCCATTAGAAATTTTCTAGTTCTAATAGGAAGATAATGCATTCATATCAGACAAATAAACTGCTGACCTCCTGCTTCAGGCATCATCTGCACACTTGGGTGTGTACGCACACAGTACGTGTATGTACACATGCACAGCATAGACATGTATGCCCTCTTCACTGGAGGCTGTGTGTTAATTTCAGTTTTTCAAATGCCATGCTTTTGAGACAAGAAGGAACTAGTGATCTTGACATAGTTTCTTTCCCCTTATATTCTTCTAATCTGTTTTTGTCACAGTCCCCTGCTTCAACCTTATTTTTTTCTCTTTTTGGTTAGTTTACCTTAGTTGTTTTAGCCAATGGTATCTTGACTCAGTGTTGTCAAACTCCTACTACATTAACATTTTGTCCCCAAATTGTCATTATTTCCCATAACATTTCTCTCTTCTTTGAATCTTAATTCTCATCTATATTACCACTTCCCTACCTTATGTTCCACTTGTATAATATTACATCTAGCTTCACGTTGTCCCTATCCTTTGCAGTAGTCCAGGAAGCATGGAAATCACGATCAGTGTGCAAATATGATATGCTTCTGCAGAGCTTATATAATCACATGTCGTATCCCGCTCCTCTGAACATCAGTTATTCTATCTATAAAATGGAGGTAATACTTGAATTACTTAGTTCACAGGGTTGTAAAGATAAAATAAGACGATGAATGTAAAATGTGAAATGCTTTGTATCTCAAAAATGTCTTATAAATATCAGCTGTTGGAATAATTTACCAGTAGTAGGGAAAATCTAAAACAAGTTAAGATTATATAACCTTATACTTTATCAAGGAGTTTGAGTGAATAGGTAGTTTCCTCTATCTTGTAAATAATGCCTTGCTTGTTTGAGTGGGCAAGAATGGCTATAAATGTGTTCTGCACTTCTTACATGGATTTCACATTTTGAAAACTGGAACACCAACTGATCTCACAAGCCTACTTCTTTTTCCTTTGTGTATGTGAATAACATTGGACTTAGAAAAATTATACAAAAGAGAGCTGAAGTGGCTGCTGCCAAGCAGAAATCTCCTGAGGCATTAGGGAAAAAACATAGCTGCCCTATTATATCTATAATTTTGTTCTCTGCAGAGGTGATCTTTCCTTGGGAAGTGTGTATGACCCTGTCAAGTTTTCCTTGGGATGATTCCTCTTCTCCACAGTCAGTCTTTTCCAGATGTTTTCCTCCTGCTGACTTTCTTTTTTCCAGGGCACTCAACCTGTTCTTAAATGTTGCTGTTTCCTGTCTGAACTGATGTTTGTGGGATTACCCATTCTAAGGCACTCTCAGCAGGTTGTCATTCTTAAGGGGAGGGTAAAGGAACTTGATATTAATAGATAGCAAAGCCAATCTGGATTGAAATTTGAATTGAGGAACATCCAGATTTTTCCTCAATGCCATATACTGTTGTGAGATTGGAATCTGTACTGGGGAGGAGAGGAAGGGACACTAGGAGGGTTATTGACTGAAGGGGTCAGAAAATGGGGGATTTGTGTGTCTTTTGTCTTTTGCAAGGCACTAACATGACTCCCGTCTGTATTTAAATGCTGTCCCCAGGTTACGACTATGGCTATGTCTGCGTGGAGTTTTCACTCTTGGAAGAGGCCATCGGATGCATGGAAGCCAACCAGGTTGCTTTATACTTCGGTCGAATGCTGCTGGAAGGATTTTTTTTTTGTGGGGAGGGAGGGAAATCCAAATGATTTTGTTTTGGAAAGGTGCAAAAGAAGATCTGTGTCCTTGGAGTGTCCTATGTGCCAGCTAAAATGCTGCCATTAGAAGAAAATTGGAGAGGTTGGGAAGGCTTTTCTCTAAGAGCTAATGGGTACTGAGTTGTGCATTCTTTAAACTAGTGCCCAGTAGCAATGTGAATAGATTCCAAGGATAGTGGCTGGAAAAAAAATTATTAGTTTAGAGCAAGAGATATCCTTCGGGGTATACACCTACAATGGGGTCCTATTGGCAAAAACTTAGAGTGGGAAGTAATCCTTGATTGTTCAGTGATCTATCCATGTGCAAGGATTTGAGGTAAATACACACACACTTGGATCTATAGCAAAGGCCACTACTATGTAGCTCTAATTGCATGCAGATCCTGCATGTGTGCACCCCTTTCCATTTCATCTGGGGATGAGGGGGGAGTCGATTTTTTGTGTCCATGTCTCTTGCATTCATTATTGTTCTCTGCCAATTGGAGTTGCATACAAGAGGGCTTCACTGCCTACTGTCTGACCTGGTGAATCTGAATCTGTACTTAATCTTTCTTTGTACTTGAACTGTAAGACCCCAGTTTGCCACCTAGAATCTCACTAAGCATTTCAATGAAACTGTGTTTTGGACCTCTGTATTGTAGAGGTAGTATCCAGTGGAACTGATGGGACTTTTATTCCCAATTTGTTTGTCCTCCCTGTCTTTATCTTGAGAAAATCACTTTACTTTTTCTCCCTCCTTTCTCCGATTTGTAAAATGGAAAAAATAATCCAACTTAGTTGTCTTTAATTAGATTAAAAATACCTCTCACACATAACAGTTTCATAGCAACTATGCATATGGTGCTAATCAGCAAAGTAGAGTACTTCTTTGGATTCTTAAAATATATAGAAAGATTAGTAAAATTTGTTTAAATTCTACTTAGTAATCTACATGCTCATAACATTTAAGAGTGATTCAAATTCTTTCAGTCCTTAAGCTTGTTTAAGTTAACATAGTTTGTTAAGTTTTTCTTTTCCTTTTTGTGACAACATTGCATTCACCTAACAGGAAGTGAGACTTAGGTACTTAGGGCTACAGCTGTAACTGGCACAAGAACATATCTACTCTAGGTTTTCACCATTTCGACTGCGCCAACGGGAAACATCTTTCCTTGTTGCTGTTCAGAATCTTCCCCTCATCGGTCCTAGTTGTGTCCTCTAGGGCTAAGTAGAACAAACGTAATCACGGTTTCCTATGATACATGTCTGTGTTTTACTTCTGGCTGTTGCACTCTCTCTGAGGCAACTCTGTTAGAGTTCCTAATAGGCAAAGCAGTTGATTCCAACTTTGTTTTTTGTATATTGTTACAAGGAGAGTTAAAAGTCTAAAATGTCAGACTCCTTGTGTGAACTGCTTTCAGAAAAGAGCAGATCAGTTTTTAGAACTCTTTTCTCAGTCATGGAAATTATTCTAATTAATATTCAGTGGTTTTTATGAATAGTACACTTGCACATGACCTTATGAGGGACTCTGTACAAATTATAATTGTAAAAAAACCCCAAAACTTTTAAGTGCTTTTAGGCTCTCAGAGTACTTTCCTCATATCAGCCTTATGAGTTAGATAGGGCAACTTTTATACCCATTTTATTGATAAAGATAGGCTCAGAGAAGTTAAATGACTTGCCTTTGGTCATATAGCTAGTAATTGTTGGAGCTAAGTTTTTTAACAGACCTCCTGGCTTCAACTCTAGCATGTTTTGGTTTTGTTTTTTTGTTTGTTTTTGTTACTATTGTTGCCTCTCAACGTAAATAAGTAAGATAGACGTAGTTGCTACCTTCTGAAAATTTATAATCTATAAGTAGACATAGCCAGTTCAAATTATGTGTGATTCATGAATTCTTGAGGATTTTCTCTCAGATACATGTATGATTCTGTTTAAATGCTTGGAACAATAGTAGGTACAACATTAGTTGGACTTTTTTAAAATCAGAGCTTATAGTTAAGAAGTTATTACTGATGTCAGTGTTATACTTTCTCTGTTAATTTGCATTGAACCAGCAGCCAACACATTGTTGTTCCAAGCCTAAAGAATTTTCTCTTTATTTAATGATTCTCTTTTCCAATATTAAAGTGGTCATTATGTCCTTTCTTTGGATAACTTAGCTGTTACTTAAGTGCTTTTCTTCTTAGCACTTATGCTAATATTGCCCCATGAATTAGTCCTTCTTCCCTTATGTTTCACACATTGTGAAAAATCACTTTCTCCTAAAATGAAAAACTTAACTAAAATTTTTCATTTGAGATGGAGCTCAATAGGGGGGAAAATTAACTCTTTAAAAGGGGTTAAGCTGTTCTGTCATGTCCTGGAATGCATCCAAATTGGCATCCTTTAAAAAATAGTGTTGGAGATAATCATTGTACATCATTGTATGGAAATGCCATAGAGAAACCAAAGAATTTGTGGAGAAGGCATATGAGTGTTGGGTAAAGGATAATGGGCTTAGTGTTGGGGGACCTTGGTTAGAATCTCAGCTCTGCTCTAGATTAGCTGTGTGACCTTAGGCAAGTCCTTAAACCTTTCCGGGCTTCAGTTTCCCTCTCTGCAAAATGAAGGGACTAGGTGATCTTTAAAATTCCCTTCAACTCTGAAGCCTATTGCCAAGGCTGAGAGCAAGTAGAGATGGAGAGGAATATTGAGGAAACTTACCTGACCGCTGCTTCAGCATCTCAGCTCTTAGAATAAAGCATGATCGATTTCCTTTATTAAGCTGAGACCCTTTGTTTTCTTAACATAGACAAACAGTTACAGATACTTTACTTTCCCCTTTCCCCCATTTCCTTCTGTAGATGACATCTACCCTCATATTAGTACTGATGGCCAGATTCAGAATCACCAGGATCTGCTGTATGCCTCTAAACATAGAGCATGTGTGTGTGTATGTGTTTGAGTTTGAGGAGGTATAATGCATCCAGTTAAGAAAGTTTCCATTTTATTTTGTACTTAACTGAGGGGCAAGAAGTTTTCTTTCATACTCCATCTACCAGTCTTCATAGTTGTAGCAGACAAAAGCAAATGCTTTTCATTAGGCTTTGTCAAGTGTTGTGGGTTGTGGATATGCAGAGGATGATGCTGCTGTAAGACTTTACACACAGGGCTCACCTCAGGGTTGCTTGAGTATGTTTCTTAGCAACTACATTTATTCTTCAGAGATCAGAGCTGGTGGCAGCTTTCCTCATTTTGAGGATACTGGAAGTGCAGACTTGCTAGAGAAACATTAGTCAGAAAGGTTTTTCTGGCTGTGATTCCATGTGGGGGGCTTTCAGGTATTTTGATACCTGGTCACTATAGGAGAAAGTCAGTTGGAGCACCTTTTAGTTACATATCTCTCCTCCACCCTTGGGGGCTGCTGCTTTTGGGTACTTTTTTGTTTGAGTGGTAGCAGTGACTAGTATTTTTGGCTTGTCTTTCTTGACTGTGTTATTAGGAATTAAGACTGAAGATAGTAAGTTTTAAACTCTGTGTTTTATTAAACTTGTGCTTCTGATTGGAGAAGGAAGCAAGAAGCATAGTGATAGAATTTTGATTTATTTTCAGTATTATAAACTTCCACTGAATTTGATTAATAAGATGCCTCATAATCTAATGCTTTTTTGAAATGTATGGTTGAGGCACAGAGAAATTGTTTTGGATTAACTTCATTATTTAGCTTGTAGATTTAGTGTAGGCCCCCAAATTACCTTTGACCACTATTCTAGTTTGACTCAATGTATATTAGAAATGACTGGCTAAAGATAACTCTAGGAAAGAAATTCGTGTCTGAAATAGATTCTTGGCATTAACTGGTTCAGGGGAATTGGAATTCTTTAGCCAAGGGTAACTTGACTAGATGATATAGCATCTGTTGACTTCAGAAAGAAACACGGCATACCACGTGAGCGCTAACTTTGTCATTGTTTTTTCCAGTGTGGAAAAATGTGGCTGCAGAATTTAGTGAGTTTTTTGAAGCAGGTTTTTTGTAGCCAACAAAGTTGAGAGAAATGGGTTTTTGAAAATGCGAGAGTATGCTAGCATGTTTGTGAAAATGTTAGACTCCTGCAACTGTTTGGCAGAAACCTGAACAAGGTATGTGTTTGTTGTTCCAGTCAGAGCATTAGGTCAACTTATGTGAATAGAGCTGGGAAACCCCCTTCCATTTCCCAAACTGTAGGGGGTGGATTCAAGGTTCATTGGGAGCTCCTAATGAGGTTGGTAGAAATTAGATAATACTTAGTCTTCAAGCTAAGAACACTTATAAGGACCACATTAGTACTTATAGTCAGAGTGACAAAGTAGAATTTACAAATATATGGTATGAAATTTGTGATGAGAAAGCCCTACAATCTCAGCTACATAGCAAAAGAATCACTTTTCCAACAAAAAAGGAAGGCATATTGTACTTTCTGAGTTAGTATATATCCCTGTTCTACCCCATACAGGTTTTCTGGGGGTAGAAAGTAAGGTGTCCAGAAGTAAACGTGTTTTTTTGAATCCAACGTCTATTTACAGGACCAGGTTTTCTACCAGCAGATGAGACCTGCTGACTCCTTGGATGTTGAGTTCAGCAGCTTTAATCTGGAGTTGATTCAGCATATCTTTGAATCTTATGGGAATGTGACTGTAATATTTGTTAGCCAGAAAACTTGTACCACTGGAAGAGCATCTGGTGGTGGTTGAACCTTGAAGAAAAGTGCCAAGGAGAACTTTGTCCTATGTCCACTTTGGCCTTTTAGCTCAGTGAGAAATAAAAAATTTTAAATATGCAAGACTTGAATTATCAGGGGAATGTTCCTAGATTAACCAGTCTTCATTTTCCCCATTCTTGAAATCTAGGTGTTTTTTTTTTTAATTCATCTATGCCATCTTATAATTGATTGTTGTATCTTATCCCACAAGGACACATTTTCATATGGAATGATGATGATAATGGTAATAACTAACAGTTATATAACATTTTTTTTTCAAAGTGCTTTACATGTCTAAATGAATCCTTATAACAACCCTGTGAGGTAGATGCTGTTATTTTCTTCATTTTACTGATGAAGAAACTGAGGCTTAGGTTAAGTAACTTGCCCAGGGTCACATAGCCAGTAAGTATCTGAGGTGTAACTTGAACTCAGGTTGTTGTGACTCAGAAGTCCAGCACTCTATGTTCTGGATTACTGAGATGCTTTACTGAAGAAATTTGGTTCTTAATTTGCAACTAATTGAGGTCATATCTTTTAATCCAATTTATATATATATATATATTTTTTTTTTAAATAGGTCCTGTGGCTAGGTAGTACAGCCAGGCCCTTCTTTTAGCTTCCCTTTCTTTTTTGACAGGATCAGAAAGGACTGTGTTGTATATTACTTGTTATAAAATTATGTTCCTAAGGAGCCCTGTGTCCTACTTCCTCCCATGAATTTTTATGAGGGTTTTTAATGCAGATGAAATTTTTGGTTGGGGCTACAGATAGAGCAGGTAGATTCCTTTTCTAACTAGTTCATTTAATCAGTCTGTTTCCTAACCCTGGATTTCACTACACTGTTGTGAAGTTCCTTTTAGCAACAGATGGAGAAGTAAAGTATTAATATGGCCTTAGACACTCACTGAGCTGTGTGACTCTGGGCAAGTCACCTAACTTCACTTACTCTCAGTTTCCTCCTCTGTAAAATGGGGATAATAATAACACCTACTTTCCTTGGCTGTTGTGAAGATCAAGTGATATCGTAATTGTAAAGTGTTTTGCAGTTCTTAAAGCACTATATAAATACTAGTTTCCATAATTTATAACACTAGATTCTGAGTTCCTTTGTCATGCCAACTCTTTTCTTTGTCTTTTTACTTATCAATTAAGTTCAACCTACATTAAGAACCAACTGTGTGTATATCATTGTGCTAGGGAAAATATTCAGTTTACATGCTGGGATTCATAGTGACTTAGGAAAGAACAAGATGCTTGAGGCCATAGTTCTGGCCCTTATCTGTTTTCTCCTCAGTTAAACCATGTCTTAGGATTGCCCAACTCCTCAGAGTTTGTGCTCACAAAAGTGTTTGCTCAGAAGTAAGACTCCCAACACTGTCCAGAGAGTCAGCCTGCAGAGATCTGGGGAAGCTGGAAGGAAAAGAAGAAGTCAGTGCGGTTTCTGGGGTTCCTTTTAATTGAGAAGGATCTTATCCTTTCCTACTACAGTGTTTGCAAGGTGCTGTGTAATATCTGGGGCCTTTTTCTCTTTTGGTTTGCCTTGTAAACTACAGCCATTATTGTGTAATGTTGGCCATTACTGCTGTCTTTCTAGAGCGGGACAGTTCCTTAGCATACATTTAGTTCATATTGAAATGTGGAAGGTGAGGTCCAGAGAAGCTAAATTAGTTTCCTGGGGTCAGACAGGTAGAAAAGGTTTTAAATTAGCTTTCTGATTCCAAGTCAAATGTTCTTTACACTAGCCTACACTCTCATGTTATGTAAAAGAGTCTATCCTTTAGGATCACTTCAGGTTAAAGAATTCCTTTATGCTTAAAGGTATTAATGATGCAGTAATCACTTGATTTTCAGAGTTATTTGCTTCCAACTCTGCATGGATTTGGAGTTCTCTAAAACGAGGCAGCATTAATATTGCATATATATACACCCATATATATATATATATCTACACACACACACATATACATTTATACAGCAGGGGTGGTTCATGCCATTTTTCTGCCAAGCAAAATTTCAGGTTGTGGAATAAAAAAAATTTTTTTTTAAGGTAATAGGGAGTTGATGTAGAAGTAGATATGAAAAATAGGAGGTGTGTCGATGCATTTGGAAGCTGGAAATGAACTAAAGCAGCATTTTTAATTTTGAAATTTCTCAGCAATCTCTCTGATGGTAAATGCTGATTGCCAGGAGAGTTCTGAAGTTGAGGAACTAAGACAGATTAGAAGTTAAGCATCTAGCTCAAGGTTGTTGATAACATAGGTAGAAATCAGAACTTTTTGGCCACATGATTTTAAAAACTCAAACTTCATCTGTCATCTCCATTTACTTTGTAATAAATGAAACAGTTGTCCTTACAGAGTAACTGAGGAAATGTCCCTGTGAAGAATTGTTGTGCCTTAGTGCTTTCATCTTGCCAATTTCCTGTGAGATCCAAAGACAAGGCTTCTTGAAGGTAAACTTTTTTTTTTTAGGGAATGCAGTAGTTTTCAGAGGCCAAGATTTCTGCTTCAGAGTTCTGAGCTTTTTATAATATCACAGTTAAATTAGGTTTCCAATTGTCTCTGTTAACTAAACTGTGAGAAGTTCCTGGAATATGGGATTAAAGTTAATTTGGTCAGCAGATTTTGTGTACTTTTGAGTTCCTTAATTTCCTCTTATAGTTGTGTGATTTGTAGAAAAGAGGAATGTCTTTATTTTTCCTTCTGGATTACATTTAAGGAGGATGTTGTCTCAGTTCTTCAGGATTCTGATTTATGACTTGTCAGGAACTTTTCAATGTAAACTTAACCTTTGAGGACAAAAAGAAAAGACTAGGAATGTGAAAAGTCATGTTGGAGGTGATACTTAAAATAAGAACAACATTGAAAAAACATTTAGCTGTTTCTCTTTATACAATCTACAGTAAAGTCTGATCATTTAGACTGCCTCACTTTTCAGAAGTTTAAATGATGGTTTTTAGTCCACAGAGGGAGCATTTCTAAGCATTTGAAATCTTAAGTAAAGTCTCTTGCAAACTTGCAGAGAAAAAGTGCTTGATGCTAAAAGTAGAGAAACCAAAGTTTAAAAAAAATTCTAAAACTTTTTATTCCACTGAAATGGACTTCTTTGTGTTATCGTGTTTTGTTTCAGCTTTCATTCAGGGAAATATATAACTGTAAGTACTGAAAGGATCTCATTTTAATTCTATTTATAACATAGGTCACTGATCACAGCTTAAGGATCCATTGTATTTATACCACAAGCAGCTAGGTGGCGCTGTGGATAGAGCACTGGACCTGGAATCAGCAATATTTGAATTCGTGTTTAGCTTCAGATACTCACTAGCAGTGTGATCCTGGGCAAGTCACTTAATCTCTGTTTTCCTCTGTTTCCTCATCTGTAAGATTTGTATAATAATAGCACCTATGTCACAGGGTTATTACTGAGGATCAAATGAGATAATGTTTGTAAAGCACTTTGCAAACCTCAGCTATAGAAATATTATAATCATCACCATATTCTGTAAACTCTGTTATCTGTGGGAACAGTCAGCTGGTTAAAATTAAATTCAACAACAAATTCAACAAATATTTTAAAATGCTTACTGTGTGTGGAAGACTTGGTCTCTGCTTTCATGATGTCTAATATAATATGTAAACAAATGACTTTGTCCATACCTTGAAGGATCCATGAACTAGCATTGTGTGGGTACTGTCTTAAGTAGTGTAGATTGTAGAATCATTATTAGCACTTTTGTTACCTATTGCAATGTAACTTTTAATCAGCTCAGAGAGAAGAGACCCCAGGACACTGAAGTCATTGCTGGCAGGGTTGCCAGGGAAGGAGTTTATCTGGTATGTGGGTGGAAGAAACAGAATACCTACCATCAAGTCACATCTTCATTTAGCTAATTATTTTTCCTAAGTAGTTTCTGTGCTGCAGAGGAATGAAAATCCTATCCAAATGCAAATGTGTAACAAATTTTAAAACTGTGGAAGCTTTAAAAAGTGTCCTTTTTCTTTTGTATTCTCCAAATTTTGGTGCCCTGGAGCAAAACTCCATGACTCTGGTAAAACAGAGCCTGTCCATGTTTTCTCATCCTGTGTGATTCTTCTATACATTTTTTATAAAACTTTCACAGAGTCTCTATTTAGCATCGTGAAGTCCTTCATCTAGTTCTTTTCATATTTTATAGATACCAGTGCCTCATATTTGTATAGCTTCAACTTCTGTCCATGATCATCCTAACTCCTTTCCACAGTAACTATGCTGAGCTCTTTCAGGTTATCTTTGTCCAGGCCAACATTCACAGCACATTAGAGTTCATTCATACAGTCATGTGTGTTTCTGATGCCTTTTGGGTCGCTTCTGAGATTATGTTTTATGGTCTGTAGTTATGTAACATCACTGTTAGTGAACATAAGCATCAAAGAGGATAGGATTGGATGAAGAGATTGTCAGACATAAATAATAGACTAATTATTGTGAAAGAAGCACAAGCAAATTGTGTGAAGTCCAAGACTGGGAAGGTCCTTGCTGACTTGGGAGGGCAGGAAGAGGCTTCCCAGAGGAGGTGACATTTGGGTTGATATTTCACTCAGACCAAAAATAATAACAATAACAACAACAATAATAATATCTAACATATATAGCACTTTAAAGTTTGCAACTCATTTGGTCCTCACGACAAACCTATGAGAGGTAGGTACTATTATTATTCCCATTTTTACAAATGAGGAAACTGAGGTAAACAGGTTAAGTGACTTGTCCAGGGTCATGAAGTTAGTAAGTGCCTGAGGCAGGATTTGAACTCAGATCTTCCTAACTCCAAGTCCAACATTCTATGCTCTGTACCATTTAGTTGCCTTGATGAATAGGAATTCAACAAGAAAGGAACTCACTAAGAGAAGGTAAGAGCAGTCTACCTACAGGTAGATAATCTACCTACAGATAATAATGGATGAAGGCACAGAGGTGGAATGATATGTATGTATGGGGGATAGAGTAGTCTTGTTTGGCTGGCATATAGAATATGGAGAGAGTAATAGGGAGAATGGAAAGGGGGGCATCAGATTGTATAGGGTCTTAAATTTATCAGGCTGGCAAGTTTTGAATTTTACACAATGGGCAGTAGGGAGCCATTGAAAGATTCTGAGTAGACGAATAACATGATGAACAATCCTATACGTAAACAGTATATCTGGTGGCATCAATATGAAGGACGATTTAAAGGGGAGAGAGCAGAATTTATACATGTATTAAGAGACTATAATAATAGTTGAGGTTGGTATTAGTAAGGGCCCATACTTGATTGGTTGTTGTCGTTCATACTTGGAGAGGACCAAAATGCTATACTAGGTGATGGATATAGACCAGGAGTGGATGAATGTGAGAGATGTTGTACAGGGCAGATTCAGCAAGATTTGGTAACCAGTTAGATGTGGTAGGTAAGAGAGAAGGAAGAGCCAAAGATTATACCAAGATTGTAAATATGGAGACTGAGTGAATGGTTGTTTAATTTGTAGAAATAATGAAATCAGAAGAACCACAGCTTTTGGGGAAAGTTGATAAACTTATTTTTAGACATATTTATGTGTACTAGTAATTATTAGGTCCTTATTTCATTCAATAGACATGTTTTCATTTAATCTCTAGCATTGTCAGTACTGCTGGGCAGAAATAACAGGTTTTACTCTGAAGGATCTTATAATCTAGGCATCTTTAAAGTGTTATTTAAGAAAAAAAAAACTTAAATGATCAAAGTTCAAAGCTAACCCATGAGTTGCCCTTAGTAAATCTGCATTGTCACTTCTGAAAATATATATATTGGGTGAGAAGTTACAAATAACACTTCAGTTCTCAGGAATCTATTCTTATCCTGACCTAAATAAACCCAGGACAGATCTAATTTACAAATGAAGCACTACTTGCCTGGTTATCCTCTTCTAGAAGCTATTAAAAAAAAGGATTTTTTTTTAAAAATAAAGCTTGAGAATGGAATGAAGGCCTTTGGTGTTGCTCAGATGACTTTGTTATACCCGTTTCTGGTTCTGGTTTGATTTGTTTTCTTAGATATAAGACTATAACTTACACCATGGATATGAATCTGTAAATGATTCCAATGTTTGACATATGGTGTCTTGATTTTTATATATTTTGCCTGTAAAGATCTGAAGATAAATACATCCCCAGTTGCAGGAAGTTTTATTCCTCCTTTAATACTATCTAAAATTGGGATTTTAACAGATTAAACAAATAATTGTGAAGCAGAATTTGGGTAGATATTCTCAGAAAAACCCAGATTCTTATGAAAGGCAGTGTGGCATATAGAGCACTGAATCAGGAGAGACTTTTGGCTTGACTCTACTGTACCCTGATATTTCCTTGGACCTCTTGGAACTTACATTTTCAAGGTTCATACCTATATAAAATAATTAGAGAATAATTAAGTGCTAATTTGAGTAGTAATAAAGCATGGAAGTAGTTTAGAGAAGGAAGAAGTCAATGGGGCCTGGAGTTACAGTTTGGAGGAAGCTTCATGGAGAAGGTGGGAACTGAAGAATTTTTATGAGGGAAAAGGGAGGAAGGCATTTCTGGCAGGGGGAGCAGCATGAGTAGAGGCGTAGATATGGGAATAAGTTTGGTGTTTATTTGATGGAGGTACAGAACATGAGGTTGACTAGGTTAGGTGGAGGCAAGGTTCCAAGGAAGGACCTGATGGGTTGATCTGTTTTAAATTGTACAGAATGGATTAGAGAGAAGATGAACTCCATGAAATTATAAATTCCATGAAATTTTCTCAGAAGAATGAGATGACAAGCACTCGTATTGGATGAATGACTTTAAGTAACAAATTCTTGAAAGAGTTGAATGTTGTTGCTGTAGAATTTGTCTCATATGTAACTTTAGGTAATTTGGAGGAGATATTTTTCCTGGACTAATGCTCATAGAGATTGTTTATATGACTTTAGCCTTTAATAGCAATGAAAATATACTCCATGCCAAGACTCAACAATTAAAGATTCATTTGTTGTTCTTGTTTAGGCCATGACAATGTATAAAGTATCTAAGTCTAAATCTAATTTAAGTTTACAGATTTAGTGCTCTATCAGTTGAACTACCAAGAAGTTACTTTGTATAACTAAACAAAGTAAAAAGAAAATAATTTAGAGAATAAATGATCTAGAATTTCAAGGGAAATCATGAAAAAAAAAGTAGAAATGAAGAGGGAGACCTAGCAGTACTAGATCTTAAATTATATTGTAAAATAGCAATAATCAAAACTACTTTGTACTGGTTAAAATACAAGAAGTACCTCAATTGATTGGATTAAATAAGCAAGATGCAGAAACAATCAAAATACAGCACCCAGCTCTTAATCAGCACTGTGATGCAGATAATAGTAAATTACTCTCTATTTGATAGGAACTACTGGGAAAACAGAAATTGCACTTATAAGTAGTGCATTAACACCATGTACCACAATAAGCTCCTATAGACCCAAATATAAGTCACATAATTTCAAAAATTAGAAGAGAAAGAAAATCTATACCTTTTTGTTACCTGATTAGAGTTACTTTAACTAAGGAAGGAATAGAAATGTTCATAAAAGATAAAATAGACAAATTAATGATAAAATTAAAAAGCTTTTGCACGGACAAAATCAGTATGTCTAGCATGAGGTATATTGTCGATGGCAAAAGCCTCCAAAGCAAGTATCTCTACTAAAGGTCTGGTATCTAAGAATATAGGGAATTGATAGAATAATATAAACTCAAGAGATACACCCTAATAGATGCAGTCAAAAGCAGGTATTTTTAAAAGGGCAAAGCAAACACTGCTTATTTCAGAGATTGTTCTAAATCACTAATAATAAAAAAAATGTAAATTAAAACTTTGAGATTTCATCTTATCCCCGTCAATTTGACAAACATGACAAAAGACTTAAAGTGAAATGACTGTGGGAAGACAGGCATAATGCACTGTTGGTGGAACTGTCAGTTGTTTCAGTCATTCTGGAAACAGTTTGGCGTTGTACTAGAAAAGTCACTGAACTGTACATATCCTTTGGCCCAGAGATGCTACTGCTATTCATATAACCCAAGAACATCAGAGGCAAGGGAAGGTTCCTTATATCAAAAATGTAATGTCTGTGGAGTGGGCAGTGGCCAAACAAATGTTGATATACAGATGTAATGGAATATTGTTGTGCCATCAAAAGGAATATGAAGAATTTAGGAAAGCTTAATATTTATGAATTGATGCAAAGTGAAAAAAGCAGAACCAGGACTATTTACACAATATTGACAAAATCATAAAAACATACAGCTTTTAAAGATACCTCTTAGAGCTCTGGTCACCACATGGTGGTGCCTTTCAAAAGTTTTTCATTAAGGGAATGCTCTGTATCACTAAAATTAACAAATGCAAATTAAAACAACTCTGAGGTTTCACTTCACATGCACCAAATTGACAAAAATAATATTAGGTGGAAGCGCTGAATATTGGACGGATGTGGGAAGAAGACATCTACACTGATTCAGTGGAGTCAGAGCTGTGAATTTGTCCAGACAATCTGAAACACGCTTTGAAATTATGTGATAAAAGTTACAAAACTTCATACTCTCTGACCCAGTGATTCCACTCTTAGGCGTATTCCTAAAGGAGGTCAGCTAAAGAAGAAGAGTCGCAGATATATTAAAATATTTATAGTAGCTCTTTCTATGGTAGCAAAAAACTGGAAAGCTAGTGAATGCCAATTAACTGGGGGAATGGCTAAACAAATTATGACATGTAATTACAGCTTAACTTATGGGATATATGGAATATCATTGTGATGTGGAAATGATGGTTGTGAGGAATTCAAAGAACAAGACATGAACTGATGCAGAGCAAAGAAAAGCAGACTCGAGAACAGGTTGCACAGTGACTAAAATAATATAGATTAAGGTAAAATACTGAAAGGCAGCCGAACTCAGCTTAATTTTAGTGAATGCTTTTGCTTCCGGAAAACAGATGAGACAGACCTCCCTGGTAGAGAAGTGGGGCTGTAATTTAGGAAAATAACTGACATTTTGAAAAATGAAATTTAAGTCTACAGGAAGTAAGAGAAAATATTCTATGCATACAGTTAGGATTTTCATGTTCCAGTTCTAGGCCTGAAAGCGGGGACTTGAATTCTTTCCCATTTCCTTATTGTTTTATGTCTAGATGACTCGGGGTTCTTTTTACTCTGTTTTGATTTACAAAATATCTAAATTTCCAGGGGTCCAGGATACAAATCTCTAAATCTCTTAGTCTGCAATGGTTCTGCAGCTTTGGTGAATGGGAATCATTTATGATACCATTTTTTCTTTTCTTTAAACCTTTGAGAAATATATGCATGTTGTTTTTGCTTCTAACAACACACACAAGCTTACAACTATATGACCAAACAGAAGAAAAATAAAGCTAAATCAATAGCAAAGACCCTTATTCTCCCCCCCCCCAAATCATGAACATTTAAACAAGACAACTCCAAAAAGTAACTAGAATGATTGTGCAATCTCTTTTGCTTTTTTTTGCTTTTTGGAGGGCAATTGGGGTTAAGTGACTTGCCCAAAGTCACACGGCTAGTAATTTGTCAAGGGTCTGAGGCTGGATTTGAACTCAGGTTCTCCTGACTCCCGGGCCGGTGCTCTATTCACTGCACCACCTAGCCGCCCCGTCTTTTGCTTTTTCACAAAACTTTACATCTGGAATCTGGTGTGACTAGAACTTTATGCCTGTTGTATTTGTAAAGGTGGTGCCAACTGTACCTTGACCAACTTGGTAATGAATATAAAGCCCATGGAGAAGGCATAGCAATTTTCTCTTTTATTTATTTATTCTCTTTAATTTATTTCTATGTATTTTATTTTATGCATTTAAAATATTATTTTGAGAAGGAATCTATAGGTTTTACCAGACTGCCAAAAGGGTCTATGATGCAAAAAAAAAAAAAAAAAGTTAAAAAATTCCTTCCCTAGAGATATGGAATAAACTGCAGAGATAAGTTTTCTGTCTTCTGTTTGATAGCCTCTCTCAGCTGGAATTCTACAGAATAGACAGCATTAGAGCCTTGGATATTTGCCTGGGAACACATTTCCTTCAACTTTTAAAAACAATGATCTGACTGAGGCTTCCAGGAATGACATACCAAGGTTCTGGGAAATGTTTCACTTGTCTCTGAGAGCCTGAGGAGTCCTGGCAGCTGGTTGGGCCCTGACCAGTCAGGTTCTTATGCTTCTAAACAATTTGCAACCTGTTTATTTGATATTTGAGTTAGCAGTGTACTATTTCTATATACAGAAATATATTTACTAAATGTAAATCTTGTCTGTTAATTATAGATTCCAAATTCCTGTTCAGGTCTTCACTTGTTATACTTTGTCTTTTTTTTTTTTTTTTTTTTTTTTGCTTTTTTGGGGGGCAATTGGGGTTAAGTAACTTGCCCAAGGTTACATGGCTAGTTTTTTTGTGTTAAGTGTCTGAGGCCTGAACTGAACTCAGGTCCTCCCAACTCCAGGGCCGGCACTTTACTCACTGTGCCACCTAGCCTCCCCAACTTGTTATACTTTCTGAAAAAATTTGCTGTGTATATAATGTGCTGCCGTGGCACTCAGAGGCACTGGTGATAGAGGTCTGGGTCTGCAGTCAGGAAGACCTGAGTTCAAATAGCTAACTAACATTTACATAGCAGTTATATGTGCCAGGCTTTGTACTAAGCACTTTACAATTGTTATTTCATTTGATCCTCACAACAACCCTAGGAGGTAGTTGTCATTTTTTTCTCTGTGGGTCTATTGTTGTTTTGTTAGATTTGCCAATCTGATGGGTGTGGGTGGAACCCCAGAGTTACTAATTTGCATTTCTCTAATTAGTAGTGATTTGGAGCATTAATTTCTTCCCTTGAGAATTGCCTGTTTATATCCTTCAACCATTTATTATTTGGGAAATGACTTATTCTTATAAATTTGAATCAATACTTTACATATCTTGGAAATGAGATGTTTATCAGAGAAATTTGCTGCAAAAATTTTCCCCCTAATTAACTGTTTCTTTTATGTATTGAATTTGTTTATGCAAAAACTCTGATTTTATATAATCAAGATTGTACACTTTATCTAATGTGACCTTCTCTGCCCCTTTTCTTCCCTTCCTTAAGTTGTCTTGAAAATCCTTCAGCATTCTCAGCCTTTTTGTCAGTTCAGCATATATTTTTTCTGCAGAGTTGGCCTCCCTCAGCAGTCTTTCCTTTCTTTTTCTCCTTTAGTCCCATTGCCACTTAATTACAAAACTTATTAGAGACTGGTTTTATCCTACCACAATGGGGTAGGCTCCCATTATCATTGATGAAAAAAATGTTTTGTTATAGAATATAGGCATATTCGCTGAGTTTCTTTTTTTGTTTGTTATCTACCTATTACCTTTTTGAATACTTTTGGGATGGTTTGTCATAATTGGTTCTCAACTCAAGTGTCATACAAATTCTTTTTTTTTCCCCATCTACTGCATCTCTGTTTTATGAAGTGATGCTGCTCATAATCTACCATCCTACTTTGTAATATGTTGGAAATTATAGTCAAACCAGTGTTGCCTTTGGCCTGCCTATTTGTCAAGGAGATTGAATGTTTGAGTGAGGTGATTTCTAGGCTATTTTTTAACCTTTTCATTGAGGTTTTTGATTGCTATTCATCAGTTAAACTTATATAAGAAATGGTAATAGACCATGTCTATGTGCCTTTTCCTTGACCCAATTTTCATTTTCTTGATGTCATTTCATTTACTGAACAGGTCATGTAAGTTATAGTGGGAGCTCCTTTTGTGAATGGGTTGGACTAGGTCACTGCTGAGGTCTCTTTCAGCTTTCAGTTTCCATGATTTTTGTGATAGAGAAAAGTATCCAGCAGATAAGGAGCTGTGGGACTGGCAGTCAGAAAAGGTGTCTGGGCATTTTTCTTTCCCGTTGTATCTGCTCATTCTTTTTCTTATGTCACGCCCTTTTACTGGCATATGCCTTTTCAAGGATTATAATTAACTATGTAAGCGTATTTTTTACCCTTCTTTTTTTCCAACGATTTGCCAAGGCATCTATTTCTGGCCTTCCAGATTAGAAGCCAGATATTTTTCTTTCAGTTCCAGAAATCACTTCTGCAAACCCTAATCACCCTCTGAACTTAAAAAAAAATTGCACACCCTAATATTCTCCTGCTTCTTTGCGGAACATTATGACCTACAAAGAATGAAAATTGCTCATGATTCAGAGCTATGAAGAATGTTGGGCATAAGTACTCTATATAGCATGTTGCCAGTGATGACCTGTATGTATAGAGTGGCAGCATCGTCAGGGGCATGTTTGATCGAAAAAGGAGATAGGCTGCTCATGTATTAAGAACCAGGAATGAATTGTTTGTTGTACTCATGCCCAGTAAATATTGAAAGACCTAGAGGATGATCCTTGTGGAGAATTTATTTGAAGGGCATGGAAAGGAATAGCATAAGATGAGAAGGTATGAATGGGTTCCTTTTCTGCAATGCTGAAAGAGTGTTCACAGATCCATGGAATTATTGTAATATCAAAGCACCTGAAGAAAGGGAAAATTTGATCTTGACCTAGGAACCCTGTTACGCAAGCAGGAAAAGTATACATGAATTCTTGTGAACACTAGCCTTTTGAAGTGAGCATTTTGGAAAATATTTCCTTGCTTTGATATTTTTTGTTCATTAAAAAAAGACCGTTTTAGGAGTATTTCTTCCCTTCACTCTCGGGGGTAATAAAGTAGAAAGAAGAAAGAGTGCTGAAGGAGTCATTGGGAATAATGGTCCCAAACCCATAGAATAGAAAGTGACCTTGCATGTTTATCACTGTAATCCTGCTTTTGCAGTATATTAGTACTGTAGCCTTCTCCTTTATATTGCCTCATCTTTACCTCTTGATAGGAGAGAGATAATTGTTCCTTTTCCTGGAATTTTGTGAGGAAGAAAGTGGTATGTAGTACAAGAGCCAGCAGCATTGCCTTGATATGTTGTTGGGAGTTCTGAGTCTGGATTAGTGGGCTGAAACTAATCAGAGAGAGATCTTTGCCGTGTAGGACCAAGCATATCCACAGCACTTCCAGTGTTCCAAGGGAGCAGTAGTGTAGAAGTGTGACACCTACCTTATGGGGATCCTTAGAGATTCTTGGGGGAGAAATAATGAGTGAATCCTTCAGAAGATCTTTGCTCACTCTTCATTGTGCATTCTTTCTCCAAGGGTATGTATTTCCATCCATCCATACCTTTTTTCCTTTGTAATTCTTAATCATGTTCTCTTGTAAACTTTCCATTGAAAATGTGTCTAGCACATTGCAGGTCTTTTTCTGGGTCTATGTTCTGTGGGTTTCAGTGTGGAATATGGACCATTCATTGGTTTGTCCCTTAATTTCACTATGTAATGCACAGTATTTAACTCATTTTTTGGTTATCATCTGCTAGAATATAATTGTTGTTCAGTTGTGTCTGACTCTTTGTGACCCTGTCGCTGTAGTACACTGATCTTAGCAAAGATACTGGAGTGATCCTTCTCCAGTGCATTAAGGCAAACACAGGTTAAGTGGCTTGCCCAGGGTCACATAGCCAGTAACACACATTCTGAGACTGGATTTGAACTCAGGTCTTTCTTACCTTGGGCCCAGTGCTCTATCCACTGTGTCCTCTAGCTGCCTCCCTGCTAGACTATATTTTTTGTCAGTTTCAATTCAACAAGCATTGAGTAAGTTCCAAATATATGCCAGGCACCGTGGTATCACATTGGTGATACAAAAGTAAAAATGAAACAGTTCCTGCCCTCAGGAAACCTATACTGAGGAAAACAACATATATACAGATAAATACCAAATACATATAGAGTAAGGACAATGTAAATTCAAGCTGGGAGGAAGGCAGGGAGAAGAGCACTGGCAAGGCAGGAAAGGTTAACTCTCATAGAAGGCTTTTATTTGTCTTCTGGCAGTTGGTAATACGTTGTAGCCAACTCATGCCTCAAAATACATTTTCCACTGCTCTTAGGATCACCTGCAATTTTGATTCTTTGGAAATTGTGGTACTTCATGTTTCCCAGTCACATAGCATTATTAGAAGAATATTGTAAAAGATGTTCTTTTGTCCCAAGGAACTTCTTGGGAATTATAGAAAACAGTTTGTGGTTTCTCACGTGCAGCCATGTCCTGCTCATTGTCCTTCTGCAGTGGTCGCCCAACATATATGTCTAGAAGAATTAAATCAGTTACTCATCCAGATGCAACTCAGAGTTTGGGTGTACAATTTCTTCATCTCCTTGATCTTTCCTAGGTCTTTTCCTAACTATGTTAGGATAGTCTCTTTTGAGTGGTTATTTAGAATCTCTGAGATTCTGTCTCATTCTGACTTTGGTACAATCAGGATAATGTCATCAGCCAGCTAGAGCATCTAGAGGACCTTACTGTTTGACATGAATTACTCTTTCATTTGAACCCTGGGCCAGTGAGGCAAGTATACACCATTTTATTTATTGGTCATCCTGAGGATTTTTGAGCAGTCATCAAGGATGTAACTTTTATGACTTAATATATCTTGTTGGAGGAAAACATTTAAAGTTCTTTAATACCAAGTGGAAATAATGCCTGTTTTCAGTAGCTAGGTCTAAAGAATGACTCTATATAGTGTTTCCTTAAGTTGCCTTTTCTCCTTTGGAGCACTGTGGGTGTAACCTTTGTTGTGTGCTCAGCCATGCTGTCTTTGCAGTGTCTTGTGACTTGCAGATTTGTTGTAGCTTTCTTGGCTGCTATTTTTCCATTACCTCAAAATAACTTCTAAAAGAAAAATAAATAAAAAAGGAATTGCTTAATAATATTATTCAAATACCAGGAATAAAAGATTTTATGTTTACTTTTCCAGATTCATGTTATTTTCTTAGTTTCACAATTGTTTAGTTCAGTAAGCATTTATTGAATGCCTACTACGTGCCAGGTATCGTGTTAATTGCTAGAGATATAAAGAAACAGTCCTTGCTTTAAAGGAGCTCAGACTGGTAGTAACAGTAATGAAAGAGATTTAAAGTTCTGGGGGAGCCAAAGATTCTAAGAGGTGAACGTAAACGAGAACATTCCAGATGTAGGGGAATGAGGCCTGGAGGTAGGACTTGGAATGCAGTGTATGAGTAACATCAGGTCAGCCAGTTTGACTGAAATATAGTTACATGTTAAGCTGGAGTCGACCTAAAAAGAGAGATTAGAGCTGAATTTTCATGGGCTTCAAATGCCAAACACAGAAACCCAGCTGCAGTAGGGAGCCAGGGAAGCCTCCTGAGTAGGGGAATGACATTGTTAGACATGTGATTTTGAGAACTATTCAGTCCAGATGCTTAGATGAGGAAATGTGATCCAGCATTTTCAGAAGAAATAGTTGAGGGGAGATCCATTGTATTCAATTTTGTGAAAGTTTATTAAGTAGAGGATTCTAATCAGCCATCTTGTATGTATAGGTAGAGGAGAGATTTAGGCCATTTATACCACATTGAAAACTTTGGGAAACAGATGTGGTTTAGAAATTCCTTTAGTGGAAAGAAGCTGGATTTGGAATCAAAGTACCTGGGTTTGAAAAACAGCTGTTTTGTTGTGTGACTGTAGGCAAGTGACTTAACTACTTTGTCCCTCAATTTTTTCATCTGTAAATTGAGGGGATTGGTGTAGATGGCCTCTATGGTCCCTTCTAGCTCTAAATTTATTATCCTGTGAGCATATGCCTGGTGTAGTACCAAAGGTAAGGGAATTGATGAAGTGAAGTCGTGTTTGAATAAATTTAAAAATGGACTCTGGATAAGAACTAAACATAACAAGAATTTAGAAGATGAATTGTGTTTAAGAAAAGGAAGTATTGAGAAGGCTTTCCCATTACTACTTTTGTGAAGTCTGGCAAGTCATTACCTCCTTTAGGGTAAATTTCCTTGGCTGTATAATGAGAAGACTAAACTAGACAATTGTAAGATCCTTTACTGTTCTAAATCCTGTGATTTTGGGGGGGCTTTTGGGAAGGAAGCAAATACAAAGTTAGTTTATACCTGATTCAGTTCCAATATGTTTATTGTATTTTGTACCAAACATTGTTGTCAAGGGCTTTTGTTTTTAGGAGATTTCTCTCTCTCTCTCTCTTTTTTTTTTTTTTTTTTTTTTTTTTTTGC
>NW_027185896.1:9593535-9642391 GCF_028583685.1 Petaurus breviceps papuanus | reverse complement strand
TTTTTTTTTTGCTTTTTGGAGGGCAGTTGGGGTTAAGTGACTTGCCCGAAGTCACAGGCTAGTGTTTTGTGTTAAGTGTCTGAGGTTGGATTTGAACTCAGGTCCTCCTGACTCTAGGGCCGGTGCTCTATTGACTGCACCACCTAGCCGCCCCAGGAAATTTCTCTTGTAAAAGAATTTGTCAACATACATTAGTGAAAGTAGTGTATTTCAACCTATTTGCCACAGTCTTCTCTGTCTTTGGTATATTTAGAATTCTTTGTAACTGAATAAAATGGTGGGGAGGGCGCTTGATTTTTTTTTTTGAGACATTAGATTAGAAATAGTTGGCAACAACTGAATTTTGGAATGGTTTATCCTTCTTATTAAACCTTGGCCTCCTAAACCTTCTAGGGATTCACTTGACTTAATTACAATTTAGAATGAGTTTTAAAAAATGGTCATTTTCCTTTGTAAGGTAAAAGAAGGGTCTTGGATTGAAATTTTGCTTTAAATTGATTATAGAACCCGGGGACTTATGCTCACAAAACCAATTATTTTCAAAACAAAACAAAAAAAAATCTGCCTTGTAGTATACACTGAATACAGTCCTGGTGAAGATCTTTGCTGAAAACTGAGTTAGAAATTAGTTTGTTAATTAAAGTGAGCTACCCATTTCTCAACATTTTTGCTTATAAAATTGCTTAATTGTGTAATCAACATAACCGAAAATGCATATATTTTAATAGCTCGTGGCCAAAATGAGTTTATGATCAGAATTCATTTAGAAAACAGATTGCTTCTGTTTAGACTTCTATTCTCAATGCCTTTTGGTTCACTTAGCTGAGGGAATTAGATGCATCCTGAGGCATGTTTCTTCAGAACCAAGCACTTCTGCATACTTGCTATTTATGATTTTACTCAGGATAGAAAACCTCAGTGAAGCAAACCACTAGCCCTTTAGAAGTACTTTTTCTGTTTGTTTTTTTAATCTCCATCCTCTAGTGAAAATGCATAAAAGTAATTAAAAGCTTCTGGAAAGATTTGGTTTACTGGAATTTGGAGATATAAATCTGAATAACATTCATTCTTTAAAACAAAAATTCTGTTAGTCTAAAAAAAGCTTTAAAAATAAATAATTTTCAGGCTTTTACTTAAAAAAAGAAAATAAAAAAAAACCCATATGGGGCAGAATTGGGTAAAATAGGCACTGATTGTCCTTCCAAAAAGCAATCTGATATCCTTCTACCTTAGTCAGCTTTCAAACCACTCTTATTCACACAGTTTGTACTCTAGCTAAATAGGATTATTCTCTTTCCACCAAACACCCCCCACAAGCCTTTGCTCACAATCACTTTGAATGCTCTTCTTCCTCTTCTTCACCTTTGTAGTTCCTATCCATCCTTTCAAGCTCACCTCAAAGGCCACCCTTCTAGGATGTCTTCCTGCTGCTCCTCAGTCAGTAATGACCTTTCCTTTCCAAAATCAAGCGATGCTGTGTTTTTAAACTTTCTGTGGCATCTGACTAATAAACGCTGTGTGTTATTGTTGTCTCTGATGGTGTTTTATCCCATGATTGAATGGCTGGTTCCTTGAGGGTAGAAACGGTGTGTTAGAATAACCATGATAGCTCACATTTATATCACACCTTCAGTTTTGTAACCCTTCACATACATGGTCTTATTTGATATGTACTTTGTTGTTCTGGTAAGTGGGTTTTTTGTAAGGTATACAGTACAATGTAAACATTCGATAAGTGGCAATTAACAGTTCAAGAGGCTTTCAGGAATATAGCACCTCCTTTGAACATTCCTTCCTTTATAAATATTGTTAAAGGAATTTTAGAAAAAAGGAAATTCTAAACATCATCTTGCCAGAGAGAGCATCCTCTAGCATGAAAATCAAGACAGATTAGATACTGATATACTTAGTTTCAGGGCCCCAGGGAAGACACTAACATCCTTTCTTTTCTCATTGAAGACTTCAGGTATTGTTATCTATTAGAATTTGAACATTCTTGGTAGCTTTGTAGGACAGAGGGTAACTTAGTCCTTGTGCCAAGAAATACCCATATAAATAGAAAAAATGGAGATAGGTAGAATTACTAAACAGAAGACAGCCTATTCTTTTCTCTGTCTGGGATGTAGAGTGAGGGAGGAGAATGGTTATCTCCCTTTTTTTTTTCCTATTCTCCTGCTTCTTTTAGCCATCTTAGAGTTCTTGGTTTTTTGACCATTCGAATCATAAAATCTCTTTAAAATCTTTTTTTACAAATAAATACCCCTTACTGTGCTAGATACTTTTGTACAAAGATGAAGAAGAATAGTTTATGTGAGAAGTCAAGGTGGGGGAGGTTATGGGAGAAGTTTTGTTCCTATTTCTTAGTCCCCAGTATCATCCTACTTCAACTTTGCTACAGAGTGTGGTCACCAGATAGAACAAAAAAGTTAAACCTCTCTGGTGATGCTTTTGTCTTCCCTTCAGTCTTTTCTCAGTATGTATTTCTGTTCTTTATGGAGTCTGAACATTCTTGAAGGGAATGAGTAACATCTCTGTGGAATAATGAAGAACAGGAGAGGTCAAAGGACTGTAGAGATGTGAGGCTCTATATTTATATTTTCTTTTTTTATTTTTTTAAGTTAAGAAAGTAGATACTTCAAACTAGGTTAGTTTGCCAATTTCTGACAAAACTTTAAAATTCAAGGAATATCAGCCCTGAAAGGAAGAATGTTTATGAGTCAGCATAGGTTCATTAAGAATAACCTCATTTTCTCCTTTCTTGTCGTTCTGTTGTTTCAGACTCTTCTTGACCCCATTGAGGTTTTCTTGGCAAAGATAATGGAGTGATTTATCTTTTCCTTCTCCATCTTGTTTTACAGATGGGGAAACTAAGGCAAATAGGGTTAAGTAAACTTGCCCAAGGTCACACAGCTTAGTAAGTGTCAGAGGCCAGATTTGAACTCAGGAAGATTAGTCTTCCTGACTGACACTATCTCCTATATATACATGACTGTATATAAAATGCTGTTAGATAGTGTTTATCTAGATTTTAACAAGGCGATTAATAAAATTTCTTATGATAACCTCATGGTCAAGGTAGAGAGATATGGACTGGATAATAATGTACTTAGAAGATTTAGAACTGGTGGAATGCCTACCAAAGACTTGGAAAAAATTTTCTTTTGGAGTGTCCCAACGCCCTATCCTTGGCTTTGTTCTGTTTACCTTTTTTTTTTTTAAATCACTGACTTAGAAAACATATTAGCAAGTTTGGGAATGACATGAAACAGTGAATGATAGCTAATATGTTGAATGACAGAATCAGGATCCAAAAAGATCTTGGGAGACAAGAACAATAGATTATATAATGGGATGAAATCTAATAGAACTAAATGAAAATTCCAGAATTTGTTTAAAAAATCAACCACCTAAGTACAATTATGAAGTCTCCTAATTATTTTGCTGCCCTCCCCTATACTAGTATAGCTTTCACACTACTTATCAAAAGGCTGGCATTGTTTTCCTACTCGGGGAAACTCTAATGGCTCTGTCTTATCTCTGGAGTCCTATATAAACTGTTTAACTTTTAAAGCCCTTCACAACCTGGTTCCCACCTCCACCTCTCTTCCCACCCTAGTTGTATGTTATTTTCCCTTCTGCACTCTGTGATCCAGTCAAACTGAACTTCTCTGCTTTCAAACATAATATTCCATCTCTTTTCTTCTTCCTTTACCCTGACTATCCCTCCTAGTGTCTGGAATGAACTTTACCATCACTCCTATGTCCCTTTCTTGTGTATGAAGCCTTTCCTGATCCCTCTCAGTTTCTATTGCCCTCTATCCCAAACTACCTTAAACTTAACTATCTGATATTTATTTTCTTTTCATTTATTCTATACATACAAACTTACATACACATATGTATACATATATACACACACATATGTATACATATATACACACACATACATACATTTCTTCCCTAATAGAATGTAAGCCTGAGAGTAGCATTTGTCATTCTTTGTATCTGTATCCCTAGCACCTTGTAGCCCAGTGCTTAGACACTTAATAAAACTTGTGATTGATGCATTGATGGAGTGGAGGATGGGAAATGTAGTTGAAAAGCAGTTCATATGAAAAAGACCTAGAGGTTTTAGTAGATAGTAACAACATGAGCAATAATGTGATGTGGCAGCCAAAAGAATACTAGCTTCCAGAGCTGAAGAAGAGGTTATCTTCTGAAAATTGACCTAATTGGATCATTTCTGGATTATTGTGTCAAATTTTAGACACATTTATGGAAGGATATTCACACAAGAGCAGGTCTAGAGAAGCACAACTGAGGTAATGAAAGGACACAAAGCCATGCCTTAAAAGAATCAGTTGAAAGAATTGGTAACTGTTTAATCCATAGAGGAGAAAACTGCATAGGAGTGGGTTGGTTAATGGTGATCTGTGATCACCATCTTAACATATTTGTAGAATTTTTATTAAACATTTATTAAGTGCCTAGTTACTGTTCAGTCATGTCAGACTCTTCATGACCCCGTGAACTAACTGTCCATGGGGTTTTCTTGGAAAAGATACTGGAGTGATTTACCATTTCCTTCTCCTGTCTTATATAGGCAGGGGTTAAGTGGCTTCCTCAGGATTATACAACTAGAAGTATCTGCAGTCAAATTTGAACAGTCTCTCTGCCTTGAGGACCAGTGCTCTATCCATTGTGCTACCTAGTAGCCCCCATTTGTATGTAGATTGTTTAATGAGGAAAAAAGTCTTACTTTCTTCTGCCTAGTCTTGGTAAATAGAACTAGGGTCATAGGTAGAAGTTATAGGGAGACATTTTGGTTTAATAGAAATATGAAGAGAAACTTGATGACAACTACCCTAAAAATGGAACGGACTACTTTGGTAGGTTGTTTCTTGTTGCTGGGAGTGGTTAGGTTCAGAATGGGAGAACTGCTTGCTGGGGATGTCCTTTTTTTTTTTTTTTAAAGCAATCGGGGTTAAGTAACTTGCTCAAGGTTACAAGGCCAGTTATTATTATTTTTGTGTGGGTGCAGAGTATCAGAGGCCGGAATCCCCATTTTGACACTGGGGCCAGCGCTCTTACTCACTGCGCCACCTGGCCGCCCCTGGGGATGTTCTTAATGTGAATCATGATTCAGGTAAAGTAGATGACCTCTGATAACTCTTAGTATTTTGAAACTGATTCTAATTGTTATATAAATACATGATGCATGGTGTACAATTTAAGTTAAAAAAATTTTTTTTGATAGCTTTTGCTTTTTCTTTCTCTACATTTCCCATTGTAATCCCCTATCCTCCCTGGACCTGTCCTTTAAAACAAAGAATAAAAAAGAGGAAGAGAGTTCAGCAAAATTAAGTAACATCTAAAAGACCTGATATTATATGCAATGTTCTATACTCAGCATGTCCTTCCCCCTGCAAATAAGGAGGAGATGCCTTTTCATAGCTCTTTTGGGTGGCCATTCGTTATTATAATTTCAGAACATTCAGTTTTGTTTATTTGATTGTTCTTTCCATTTATCTTGTGGTCCTCAGAGATACTTGATACAGATCCCCCCCACACACACACTTTTATTTTCCTTTTTTGGAGGGCAATTGGGGTTAAGTAACTTGCTTAAGGTTACATGGCTAATATTTTTGTGTGGGTGTTAAGTGTCTGAGGCCTGAACCAACTCAGGTCCTCTGGACTCCGGGGCAGGGCTTTTACTTTCTGGACCACCTAGCCGCCCCTATCCCAACTTCTTATCTTATCCTAGTTGATTTAGATTTATTCCTGCAACATATTTTAATGTAATCAAAGTTGTTTATTTTATCTTTTGTAATTGCTTCTTTCCCTTGTTTGGTTAAGGATTCTTGCCCTAGTAAAAGCAAGAGAGAGCATTCATTGTCACCACTATTTGGTATAGTACTATAATTGCTAACTATAATGATAAGAAAAATAGAGGGAATATGTTTAGGCAGAAAAGCAAAATACATTGTTTTTTGCAGATAATGATGTAGAAAATCATAGAGAGTCGATGAAAAATAATTCAAACAATAACATTAGCAAAGTTGCATGATAGGAATTAAATCTACATAAATCATCAGTATTTCTATTATATTGCCAGTGAAACCCAATAGGAAAAGATAGAAAGATAAATTCTTTCAAAATAACTGCAGGATATTATAAAATACTTGGGAATCTACCTAGAAAGACAAACACATGAACTATAATAATAATATGATTACAACTACAAAATTACTCTTTATTGAAATAAAGATAGACCTAAATATAGAAATATTTAATTGCTCATGGGTAGGTCAAGCCCATATAATAAAAATGATAATACTAGTTAAATTAATTTACTTTTTCAATGCCGTACCAATCAAACTATCAAAGGATTGCTTTATAGAACTAGAAAAAATAGTAAAGAAACTCATCCAGAAGAAAAAAAGGTCAAGATTTTCAAGGAGAAAAAAAAACAAACAAAAAGGGATGGGGCCTAGCAGTACTAGGTCTCAAACTGTACTTCAAAGCATTAATCATTAAACCAATTTGGTACTGGTTTCATATGGTTAGTGAAACAGACCATACTGAAGCAATTGAACCTAGCAACCTAGTGGTTGATAAATCCAAAAATCCCAAGCTACTAGGGTAAGGACTTAGTGTTTGTCAAAACATCGTTTGACAAAAAAAATTCTGGGAAAACTGGACAACAGTCTCGCAGAAATTCAGTTTAGTCCAGGACCTTGTACCATATTCCAAAGTATGTTCTAGTTAGGTACATTACAATCAAGCAAGGAATAGAGAGAAATAAAGGAGATAAAATGAATGATTTTGCATATATTAAGTTTGACACAAACAAAACCACAACCAAACCAATATAGCCAAAATTAGAAATAAATAAATGAGGGAAAAAATCTTTATTAGTTTCTCTGTATAAAGTTTCTCAGAAAAAGGCCTCAGTTTCATGTAAGGGACTGTCAAATTTGCAAGAATTAAGAGCCATTTTCTAATTGATTAATGGTAAAAGAATATATATAGTTTTCAAAGGAAAAAATACAAACTGTCAATAGCCATATGAAAAAAATGCTCCAAATCACTTAATAATTAGAAAAATGAAATTAAAATAACCTTGAGGTCCTGTCACAGCTATCAGAATTCGTAAAGTTGACCAAAAGGGAAGAGAACAAATGTTAGTAGAGCTGCAGGAAAAGAGGAACATTAATGCACAGTTGATGGAGCTGTGACTTAGTACAGCCATTCTGGAAAATAATTTGGAACTGTATCTAAAAGTCATTTTTGTAGTATCAAAAGAACTGGAAACAAGGGGGAGTGCCCACCATTTGGGGAGTGACCGGACAAATTATGGTACATAAAAGTAATGGAAATACAGTTATTCTATAAGTAATGATGAAAAGGGACAGTTTTAGTGAAAACTCGCAAAGACTTAATGTGAATTGATGCATAGTGGAGTAGAACAAAGAGAATTATTTATACAGTACCATTGAAAAACAAACAACTTTGGAAACACTGAGAGCTCTAATCAGTACAGTGACAGAGGACAAACGATGAAGCATTGTATCCACCTCTCAGCAGAGAGGTGATGGATGCAGGGTGAGAACAAGGCATATGTTTTTGGGGACATGGCCAATGCAGGAATTTGTTTTTCTTAACTCTGCATATTTGTTACAAGGGTTTTATTTCCACTCCCACTCCAACTGGACTGGAGTGGTGGGAGAGAGGAGATGGGTGGGAAGGAGAAAAAAAAATCTGTTTTCGTTAATTAAAAAACAAATGAAATTTCAAGTGAAATTAAATTTTTTTTAAAGAATTCTCTCTACAGGTATATGGTGGGTACTTAAAAGCACAGGAAATAACACTGTAAGACAGTTTTGCTTTAGACTGTGGCAACAACCTTATGTGTCAGGCCTACTCCAGAGATCCCATAAAAATCACTTGTTCACTTTCATACATTTTCCTGATTGCTTGCTTACTTGTTTGTTTGTTTGTTTGTTTGTTATAGCTCAGACTAATCAGGTTCATGTAACAGGCAGGATAATGGTAATACTTTTTCAGGTTAACTTGTTGGTTAACCACGTATATGGATCAGATATTTGATGAGGATATTAGTGAAACTTAAGAGATCTTAAATGGATTCTATATCCTAGACTATGTAGTCAATATTATAAATATGAATAGTGGCTTATCAAATGCAGTAAAAAATGAAACAATTTAAAATAATATTTTAAAATAAAATCTTTATATTTCAAACTTCTACCACCTCTTGGAGTAACAGATTCTGTAAGTTCATTGTTTACAGTATAGAGTAGTATTTCCTTTTACTCATGACAAAAAACTTAGACATTATTATAGCTAAGACAAAGGTCAAATAATATTCTTTCAGTGGAGGATTTTGTTACTCCTAAGTAGGATTGGTTACCTAACCATTAACAAATTGATCTCTCAGTGGTTTAATTAGAAATGAACATTTTATTCCTAAGGCTTTTGCACACTTCTTCCAGATCTCTTGGATCTCTTATTTTAAGGATGACTGTGAGGCTTTATGGCCTCAGTGTTCTGGTAAAAAATGCTGCTGCTACACTGGAATTGTGGCCATGTTTTAGTCTCTAAGCAAATTACAAGGGTCTTTCTTCAGCCTTTGCCTCTGTCTTCCTTGAGGGAGTTTTCCAGTGCGCTGGGGTGTAACAGAACTTGTGCTGGTTTGGAGTTATTTAATAGTTGTATGCTTGTAAATACTGAACCTCATCTGTAGAATAGAGGTAATAATACTTTTGCTACCTATTTCACACAAGTATATTGTGGGAAACGAATTTTTAAACATTAAAGTAATGTGTAAATGTGAGTAATAGCCATTATCTTGTTTGTACTTTTATTATTTCAATGGCAATTAGAACTATCACTGGAAGTAAAATAGAGCATAATGTAGAATCTAGAAAAAGTCTTTTCTATTCTAACACTGTGAAATGAACTGGATTTGGAGTGAAAGGACCTGTATTCTAATGCTGGCATTTCTAATTATTGTGTGGCCTTGGGCAGATAGCTATGTTATCATTTCCTATCAATTGTAAAATGAGGGTTTGGACTACAGGATTTCTCAAGAATCTTCCTGCTCTAATTCAGTTCTCAGTAGCAATGGACTGGAGGAGACACTGGGAATGTAGCTCCCATATTCACAATCAAACTCAATTATTAGGCCTTGGTTGTTCTTGGGATAGAACATGGTGCTTTTTCTTGCCACACAGGGACTTTATTGTCTTCCATACCTTCTTTCAGCCTCACTGGTGGACTCTGTGGTTTTATATTTGAATGGGGTGATTGTATCTGACTTTGATAAGTGAGAAAAAAGTTGCATACAGGCTTTAGGAATGAAAAGATATCAAATTGCTAATGTAGGCACTCTTCCATGTTCATTTTTGCTTTCATTTTTTAACTCTTAGAGTCTTTTCAGGTTCAAGATTAGTGGAAAAGTTTTATAGCTGAACTAAGTTACTCCTTTATTCATAAAACCTCTTATGAGTTCACCTACCCTACAGACTTGTAAATTAAATAAATGAGAAGTCCTATGAATCTTCATAATGCATTGTAGTCCTTTTAAGTAGTCTATTTTGTATGTGTTTGTGGTAGGGGCTGTCATATTTATTCCTGTATTTCCCTATGGCAAATGTTTGCTGTTGAATTAAGTTGTGGTACTTTAGCAATGAGTAGTTATTTTTTAGACTTGTCAGAGTTTTGTGGTATTAAAACCAAGAACTTGGAACCTCTAGAAGAAAAATCTTAAATATGATGTTGAATTTATAAATCAAATAAGAAACAAAAATTCCTTTGTAGGGAGTGTTGATGTGGAAAATGGTCCATAGTTTTGGTGAAGAATTGAATAATAACTATTTGAGACTGACCCTCCTCACATTGGTTCTTCACCTACAACTAAAGTGTCTGTTACTCTCTTGTTCCTCTGATCATACCTGCCCTGAAACATCCTTGATGCATTACTTTTTTTCAACCTAGAGAAGGTGATAATGGCAGTCAAATGTTCTTAGCGCACATGGGCTAGCAATGTACAAGAAAGAAGGCTTATTGGTTAATAGAAACTTCTTGGCCTAGTAAACCATGTTCTGTTAAATCGAGTTTTCTGAATTGTTTGTTATTGCGACTTAATAGCACTTTCAAGAATCTCAGCGGTGATTTTTTTTTTACCCTAGAGCCTCTTCTAACAATATATCAGAAAAGGAAGGGAAGGAAAGACTTTGTAGAACACTCTTAGGGATTTAAAAAAACAACTTTGTTTCTGTAGTCTGTAATTAAACAGAAGCTTTCATTGTATTGACATGCAGACCCTTAGGCAGAAGGAATGATTTGCCCTAAAGAAAAGGGAGTGCCCAAAGCAAGAAGAACATTTTATGACGATATTATGCAAGGAGTATTAAGTTGACATTAGAAGTGCCTAAATGTGTGATATGTTGTTTCCAAGTGGTGAAATCAGAGGATACAAACTTCAGATTAAAATCAAGAGGCAGAGGTAACATTGGTTCTTGTGTGGGATGCTCCTCCTGCTATAAATATCAGCCAGCTGGTTTTCTGGTTATGAGCATGGGTTATGAAAGCAGTACCTGCCTCTGTGACTTTTCTGGGTTGAATACTAAATGTAGGATGAAATTTAAAGGAAAAGACAATATATCTTCTCTTTTAAACTTTAGTCATTTCTTCTAATATTTTGAGTTCTAAAATTTCAACTTGAAGTGGATAATAAAATGTTGCCGTTAAAGATATTTTAAAAAAAGTTAATCCAAGCCTTTTAACTTGTCTGCCCTCAATTCTAGAGGCAAGTTCTCTGCTTACTAGCCAGTGTCTGAAGAATGATGAATAGGATTGTCATGTCTGGCAAGGTCCCATCTTTACCATTACCCACATTGGCAAAGCTGGCAAACCATGTGTGCTCTGCTCTTTGTGATGACAGTGCCATTACCTGTAGAGCACAGTGCCAGTAATATAAATGTGAGTTTTGTGTGTTTTGATACCTGGCTCTGACCCCTTCACCTTCCTCAGCCTGAGTTTCCCCATTTCCAGAGTAAAGATAATAATTCTTAAATTACCTGTCTCACAGAGATGTTGTGGGAAAAGCTTTTTTTAGCCCTTAAAACTGTATTGAAATGTATTGATAATTAGCTATCTCTTGGGAAAGAACTTTGGTAGCCTTATGCCTGTAGAAATTTTTGTTTTCTCTGGTATTCTTAGTAAGTGAATATCAGTCTCTAACCTTTCAAACTGGTTAACGGTCATTGATTCATTTTTTTTTAATTATCTTGAATTTTTTTTTCCTTTCAGGCCCCTGATTCTTTCTTAAAATAGGAAATCTAGAGGAGTAATGGAAGGGAATGTATTTCTTTTGTTTTCATGTCATCTTCAGTTCATTCTCTATTTTTGGTGTTGAACTAACTCCAGTTTGTCTGAAAAGTGAGAAGAAAGACTATTCTCTGACAAATTTTATGATCAAAGCCAGAAAATGGAGCCCAATTTGAATGGGCACATTATTTATAATTAATACCTAAATCTAATGGAACACAGAGAAGTACCTCTACGCTTGAGAATGCTCGTAGCTCAGGGGTTAATGGTCCAGAAGGGCAATTAATTGAAACAAAGCTGTTTTTAGCTGTTTTGGGGAGGAAATAGTTACTACTTTCTGACTTATTGTTTTATTCAGGGGTTTCCATTTTCTTCTGGCACAAAAAAGGCATTCTAACTTATCCAGTGTCAGAGGTGAGAAAAGTTTGTAACCAACAAACCATTTTAGGCTTCCCTGCTTATAGTAGCACCAAACCTTAGGGAAAGACATTTCTTATGGATTTCTGTGTTGCTCTTAGGCCTTGGGGTGTAATCACTCTGCCGGCTCCAAGCCAGAGTGATGCTACCATCAGACTTCATTTTCTGCTCTAAGGGTGTGACCCACAACAAAAGTTTCATCTTAATTTCCTGTGGTCAGTAATCATCCTTTGTTTCATTATGCTCATGCCTTACATTTCTAAGGAAAATTAAATTATCACTTCATTGCCTTTCTGACTGGAGGTCAGTTAGCCATGGAATAGAAGATAACAAAGTGGGTTCCTGAATCCTCATTCCCCAGAAAGAAGATGTAGCTTCTCATCCATGGCACTGGAACTCAGTTCAGCAAGGTACCCTTCTTTGGACTCATCAGGGCACTCTGAATGTGCTCAGTGAAGAGCAGGCTGCCCCAACACAGCCTCCCAAAAGATCCAGGGTTGAGAAGAAATTTGACTCTTTTCTCCAGGGAGTTGGAAGTACTTTTCTTTCCCAAGCACAAGTCTGCATGGCCACATAGCCCAAGCACTGTAGCTTGAACAACTTATTCACTTTATTTCTAAACCAAGTTTCTTCTTCTTAATTAAATCCTTTGGTGACAGAAAGGGCTCTTTTGCCTCTCTGTCCTTTAAAAAAAAAAAAGACATCAATTTTCTAAGGAGTTTATGTTGATGACTTACCTTTGTCTCAACAGGGAACTTTAAAGATCCGTGACAAAGAAGTGACCCTAGAGTATTCACCAAGCCCGGATTTTTGGCACTGTAAACGGGTATGTGTTGAGAGATTTCTTGCCTTTTTCTTTTCTTAAGAATAAGAGGTAATAGGTAGGATGAGGGAGCCAGAGACAAGAAAATGGAACTCTGCCTGGTTATGTTTACTGCTGTGATGTCAAGTTATCCCACAACTTAACTTTTGATTATTAGAAAGCTGAGGAAAATCCAGACCACACTATTTCCTTGGTGTGGAACATTAATCTTAGGATCGGGAAACTAACATTTATTGATGTCTTAGATGAGGATCCTTTCTGTTGATGGTGATTCCAGCCCTGTCACTTGAGACCTCTTTCTTATAACTCATCTTCCCATATAAACAGAAGAGGAATTGGTTCCTGAAATAGTAGATTTCTGGTGAGGATAGAATCTCAAATCATAGAACACTAGATCAGTAAAGGTCCATTAGGGATCATCTTATCCAGTCCAGTTCAGTCATTGTTAAAAGGTGGAGGATCTGACTTCAAATCTGGCCTCAGACACTTGACACTTACTAGTTGTATGAACCTGGACAAGTCACTTAACCCCAGTTGCCTTCCCACACCCTATCTTGTATTTGTACTTGCCCCATTTTGGCAAATACAGAGTTAGAACTAAAACCAGGCTTTCTAACTCTTAATTTGGTGCTTTTTAAATGTTCCCTGGGTTCCTAAGTTCTTAGTCTCAAATAATTTCTTCATATTCTAATACCTTGCAATCTCTAGGATAATAAGGAACCTTTTTATTAGACCAAGTTTTTTTTAGTGTCACACATTTTGAAAAATACTATTGTTAAAAACTCAAATTTTTAAATTGGGCGTGGAGCCTTAAATTGTCAGTATCATATGAAAAGATGTACAAAAATCACTGACTTTAAAAACCTTTTAAAATTGCCTTGATCCATCTAAAACAAATAAACACTTTAAGTGTATGCTTCCTTATCATGTAAATTTAAAAAAACCCCAAAACCCCAAGACAGTGGAGATGGGTAGGATAAGATGTCCAGACCCTAGCTACTATATATATATATATTTTTTTTTTTTTTGCTTTTTGGAGGGCATTTGGGGTTAAGTGACTTGCCCAAGGTCACACGGCTAGTTTTTTGTATTAAGTGTCTGAGGCTGGATTTGAACCCAGGTTCTCCTGACTCCAGGACTGGTGCTCTATTCACTGCGCCACCTAGCCACCCCAACCAAGCTCCTATTAATACAAGGACTTTCTCCCTGAGAATATTGACATCTAGAGGCATGGGGAGTCATATAGGAAATCATATAACTTGATCTGTATGACATTGTCACTTTTACTCTCTGGACGTTAGTTCCATCTCTGTAAAATGAGACTAGATTAGATGTTTTCCCAAGCTCTCTTCCAGCTGTCTTTCTGTGGTCTAAGTTAAGGGACAGCAAATTAAGGCCAATTGTTTTTGTAGGGCTAAGAATGGTTTTTACATTTTTAAATACAATAAAACTTTATTTAGAAATGTAAAAACCATTTTTAGATCACTGGCATACAGAAACAGTCCAGATCACCCAGGCCTAGTTTGCTGACCCTTGTTCTAAGCTTTAAGTAGTCCTCATATGCTCTGATGACCAACTATGATTACATAATCCTAGAAGGCAACATAGAAAGGCATTTACTTAGACTTTTTACTCTTTTTTTTTTTGCCTTTTGGAGGGCAATTGGGGTAACTTGCCCAAGGTTACACGGCTAGTTTTTTTTGTGTGTGTGTGTGGGCCTTAAGTGTCTGAGGCTGGAACCGAATTCTGGTCCTCCTGACTCCAGGGCCGGTGCTTTACTCACTGTGCCACCTAGCCGCCCCGACTTTTTCCTCCTAAGGGATAAAATGAGGTATGTTGTAGAACTATGCCTAATCAATTTTATGGAGATAATCCAGGCCTTTTGGCATGAATAGAGGAAGGATATAAAGATATCTAAAGAAGCCATTTATCTTATTTTGTGTTAATGCTGTTTTCTTGCAACACCTCTAGCTAGAAATGTCCCTTAAATAACTGCTGTAGGCGTCAAAATGTTTATATTCTTCGTCTCTCCTTTGCCAATTATGTTTTTATCCTAACCCCATGAAAGTAATTGGTACATGTTAACTTTGTCTCTATTTGGTTCTGACTGAGAGACTAATTGGGGCACTATCTCAACTTATTCTGTATCTGTTTAGCTCTATGTACTATCAAAGGATGGTAACAGTTTTGAAGTCATAGTATCCTAGAAATTAGCTGTCTTAAAGTTCATTTTAATGTTTATACTTTATTAATACATACAGAAAATAATCTCTTGCAAATGTGTATATAGATAATTAGCATCCTTTCCAAACACAGAAGGCAATTCTTAAGAGTCCTCCCGACCTTAGAAATGAACTTAAGTTTAGGATTACCAGGTTAGGTCTGTCTCTTCTGTGGTATCAACACAAGAATAGCTATGTTTTTAGTTTTATTCAGCTCTGTAGATATTAACATTCAGGATGTGCAGAAAGGTTTTTAAATATTTTTATTGATAATTTTTGCTCATCTTTTTTCCTTTACAGTGTAAAGTTAGCACTGTTGGATATCGTTCATCTTGCTCATATTGCAAGTTCCCAAGAGAGGGTTAGTGTATTTTCATTCATTCATTTATATATCAATTCATTTGTTTTGGGTTTAAATTCAGAATTTTCTTCAGTTTTATAGTCTGGGTATCCTCAACTGTCTTCACAAAGTATGCTGTTAACACCCTTTTTTTTATTACACTAGGTTTTTTTCCTACAATTTCAGTTTACAAACAAAACCCAAATGGCCATTCCATACAAAGTACACTCATTGAAAATAGCTAACTATTTTTATATAATAGTAATATTATATAAATTATTATATAATAGTAATATATAATATAATCTAATTCGATGACTAATTCTGTATTGGGAAGGCTATAGTAGTAAGGAAAGTAGACTGGAGTTGTGATATCCAGATTAGAAATAAGAACAGATTCTCTCTCCTTGGAAGGTTGAGTCAGTTTATCTGACTTTGGTTGAAGGAAGTTGACTTTCTTTGTTTTCTGGGCCATTAATTAATTTTTGGCAGTATTTGTGGGACAGTAGATTCAAACATCAGTGTATACAGGCTGTCATATTGGAATTCTAGTTTGTGCAATTTGGAACCAGATAGTAGATATTTCATTGTATTTCCTTTTGCCTAGTAACAGAGGCCAAGGTTCAGCAGGAATTAGCTACCTATCCTGAGCCCCAGAAATCACCAGCTCAGCCAGCAGTACTACCAGAAAAGCAACAGAGCCATCCTCAGGCACCACCTGATAAAGAACCTGAGACAAAAAAACGAGAAGAAGGAAGAGAGAGACGCTTAGGTCAAGAGCAAAGGAGGGACTCAGAAAGATACCCTTCTCGAAGGGAAGGACATGATTCCTCCACCAGAAGAGAAAATGAGAAGGAACAGTGGTCTGGAGAGTCACGCCAGGATGGGGAGAGCAAAAGTAAGATGCCAGAGGCTGATCATTAGGTTTAACATTTGTATATATTTAGATTTCAACATGTTTCCAAGAAAATTTTCTAACTTAAAAGTTGACAGGGAATTTTCCAGCTTTTTTTCTTCTTTCCCAGGGATTATACTAGGAACAGACTATTATTTCTAGAGTTGCAAATATTCTGATATAATTGTTAAAAATTACACTTTTGTACATAGATAGAACTTTTAGAGTAAGGTGAGATCTTGATATCATTTGGTCTAACTGTCCTATACAAGGGAAGGGAATAACCATTTATATAGTACCTACAGTGTGCCAAGCACTGTACTAAGTACTTTTTTTTACAAATATAATCTGATCTTCACAACCCCACTGTGAGGTAGGTGCTATCTCCATTTTGCAGATGAGGAAGAGTCAGGACTCAGTAAGTGACTTGTGCAAGGTCATACAGCTAGTAAATGTCTGAAGCTGGATGTGAACTTGGTTCTTCCTGACCTCAGGTCCAGTATTCTATCCACTGGCCCACCAGCTGTTTCTAATACAATGCCTCTGTATAAGTGATAGATTTGGAATATAAGATTCAGATTTGAATCTTAGTTCTTCTATTTACTACCTGTTTTATCTTAGGCAAGGAATTTTTTACCTGACATCCACTAACCCTCAGAGATTCCGTTGGTAGACATCAGGATTTGATGAACTTCTATCAGAAAAAACTGACATTTATTTTCACTAACCTCTAGTTGAAATTTATCATTTCCTTTGGTTATGAATGTAGGCAACAAACCACGAGTCTGAGAAGGGGTCTGTATAACAGAATGATTAAGACTTGCTGCCTCAGGCAAATCATTTCCCATCTCTGTGCTTTATTTTCCTTAGCTGTAATAGGAGTGGGGTGTAGGACCAAGTAATTTCTGAGAGCCTTTCCAGCTCTAAAGCTTGATCCTATGAATTTGCGTTTTTCAAATGTCAAGAGATTGAATTATACAAGAAAAGCAGCAGTACATTGTTTCAGATTTCTAATTTTGAATCTTAAAGAGGGGGGAAAAATCCTGACCTCTCAGCATAACTTGTGAATGTCATCAGTGTTGCTGAGTAGAAGATACTTATTATCAGAATAAAGAATCCACCCAAGGGCCCACTATTTGTAAGAGTTGCCAAGGTATTAATTACAATTTTGCAGATTCACCTTTGTCTTTTTTCCTCCCCTCATCCCTTTCTGTCACTTTTTTGTCTTGCCAGCTATTATGCTTAAGCGAATTTATCGGTCCACTCCACCAGAAGTAATTGTGGAAGTGCTAGAACCCTATGTCAGACTTTCTACCGCCAATGTCCGAATCATCAAGAATAGAACTGGCCCTATGGGCCATACCTATGGCTTCATTGACTTGGATTCTCACTCGGTGAGTTGCCCTGCTCTTTAGATGTTGTTGAAGGCAGGAGAATGGTGGGTGAGACCATTAAGGAAGTTGGGGGACTTGTCATTTGGAGTCTTGGAGGACTGCCTTGGTCACACAACTTCTTTGTTCTATTCATTGGGTTTATGTTTTCATATGAGGAATGAACTAATGGACTAGAAACTCCATGCAGGAGGGGATTTCTTAGTTTTTCTTTGTGGCAGTGACTTCAGAGTGCTGTATACAGAAGACAGTTAAGTATTTATTGAATCAATCAATCAATTCCCATTTATTAAGGACCTCTTATTTGCCAGTGCTGGGATACAAATACGAAAAAGAAAGTCCCTTCCCTCAAGGAGCTTACAATCCAATAAGGGAATACAACACACAAAAGGAAGCTGAAAAATAGGTTGGGGGAAGGTAGGGGTGGGAATGGGATATGATGGAAAAGTCAGAGAAGTACCAAAGTAGTGCAGCTCAGGAGAAAAATGAGTGTATGTTCCACTGACCTTAGCTCTTCTTAAATGGAGAGTTCAAAAGTTCATGGCTCCATCAGTAATCTGAGGGATGGAAGGTGGGGATGAGGTGAGTCCCAAGGCTGATAGGATCTCTTGCAAGATGATGAAATTTTTCCCAATAAGGACCTTCCTGGGGCATGGTGGGAAAGTCAAAGCTTACCCAAAGTAGTATGGTGTAAAGCCAAGCATGAGCAGCTTTCCAGAGGACTGCTGCTGTGAATAACTTTAAGATTCTGATCACATAATATAGTGAACTCTATTTATTCAGCAGTAAACTAAAGCAAAACATTCACAGAAACCAAAGTACAACATTTACAATGTTATAATATAATAACTTGTCACTAAAATGACCACATAGTTTTCACTAAATTGGCCATATAGTTTTAAACAAAAGATATCATTCAGTAAGTCCTTAACTCAGTCATCCTTAAGGAGCAAGCCTCCTTAAGGGACATAGTACAAAGGTCAAAATTCTCAACCCCTAGGTCACATTGTCTTAATCTCTCAGTCAAAAAGTCTTCTTTCTTCTTGTTTGGAGATTAGTATCTAATCATCCTTAACTCAATCATCCTTAAGAGGTTCAAGGTACAGAGTACAAAGTTCTCCTACCCCTAGGCCACAGTAAATCATGACCTTCTCAGTAAGTACTAAGTACCCAAGGAGAGGTCTTTTCATCTTGACTCCAAATTCCATGTTTCCTCTTCCTTGGGTGCAGTTTCTGCATGAACCTACCCAATCTTCACCTGGATTCATAGGTAGGCAGCTCTCATCTCCTTGTCCGGTTCCTCACCCAGTTCCATATTGAAGCTAACAGTGTCCAGTCTACCTCATTCTTCGCAGTTTCTTTTTCTGGGAAGACAAAGCTTAACAGAGTCAAAACAACATTCGTGCACATTGCCGGCACCATCATCAATTCACTATCTGCCTATGTGTAATGTAATGCCAAAAGAAAGGCAACTTCCCAGGTTCAAAATACCAGCATAGGTGCTCTCTATTTTATTCAGTGACAAACCAAGAACAGAGAAGATCAAAACATGACATCATTCCAAATTACAGCATTTACTAAGTGTGATTAAATAATCTCCAAGGACTACCCCACCCCAGGACCTTCCAATCATTCAATCAATTACAAAGTCTCTGTTCTAAATACTTCTCCACCCCTAGGCTATACCTTAATTAAGTCCACCACAAAACCCCTGTTCTCAAATGGAGATTAGTTTCCAAACATAAAGTCAAAAGTTCCCCACCCCAGGATCACAATTGAATCTACCCCAGAGTTACAGCAAGTTTAAACACAGCACTTAATACCCAAATGGAGGTCTTTTCTTCATCTTGACAGAGGCAAGTTCTCAGCAATCTTAGTTCCTGGGGAGACAAGGCTTAGCAAAGCCACAAGATACATTGCCAGTCCCTTCATGAATTTATCCTCTGTCTGTAGAACAGTCCTAGAACCCCTGAACACATTAGCAAAGCCCTCTCCCAGGATTTCTGTAAACATACAACAAGAAAATCCTTCTTCAGGGCTTCTGAACCAACAGAAAGGCTCCCAGACCCCTGCAACAACAGCACTGTCCTTCACCAGTGGACAGTATTCACTCTGTCTGCAGGACAGTCTCCAGACCCCTGCAACAACAGTACTGTCCCTCACCAGTGGACAGTATTCACTCTCTGTCTGCAGGACAGTCTCAGGGCTTCTTAGCGAACAGCCAGGTTCCAGGACTTCTTCAACAAAAGGACAGTCTTTCACCAGTGGACAAATCTGGCAAAATAACATCAAAACAGACAGACAAAGTACCAGCAAAACAGCCATGTCTCCTCAGTCCTTGGCAGCTCAGGGGGCAGGTCTCAAAAGTCCAGGGCATTTCAAAGCGGCCACCAGCAATTCTCTTAGTCTCTCTCTCTCCACGAGGTGCTGCTACCAAAAAGATCTTCCGCCTCTCTCTTATCTCTCCAAATCTACGTCACCAGCTCCTCCCAGTTCAGGACTTTCTTTTCACATCAAAAAGTCCATCCCACAGGTGGGATTAACAAGCTCTGGGTTTTAACACAATCAATTTGAAAACCAAGCCAATACAGGGGAATCTTTAATTGCCATTACTATCACACTATGAAATCAACACAGACCCACAAACAAGGTCTGAGAACTTAACACAAATTGTCAGTATAGTCCCAGAACCTCTGAAACTTTCCTCTAGGACTTCTGTAAACAGACAACAAGAAAATCCTCTTTCAGGCCCTCCAGTAAGGTCCCAGGACTTCTGTACAAAGTATTACAAACAAAAATCAACACAGACAGAACAGACAAACAGAGTGCCACCACCACAAGTGTTCCTTTCTCAATTCTGCTCTTTCCCAGCTTGGGCTTCTTCTTATATTAGCTTCTGCCTGTTCCACCCACCTCTTATGTCCTTCCTGTTCCTGTCCTTGGCAAGTCCCTCCCACTGTGGGTTTCACAAGTTCTGATTCTTAACAAAGACTTGATACAATCATGGGTAAGGCTCAAAAGAAACTTGAACTGAAACAAAGTGCTAATTAATTAAATAGCTAAAACAAGGTGCTAAGTACTTCTTTGCTTGACATTACATATAGCCAGGGAAGAAATGAGAAAATGAAGACACTGAAGAATTTGGACTCCTGAAATATCTTCCCATATCACTGTTGTTTTGATTTGTGATTTTTGACAAGTGAACCAAACATTGATTTCCCCCATATGTAAGATAGAATTTATAATTTATCTGAACCTTCCATGTTTATTTGGATAATAGGAGATGATAATGGTTAGTAGTGGTAGCTTTTCTTTATTCTGCTACAGGATAAAAAATGATTGACCCAAATTCATTGAGCATAGGGTTTTGTCAGAAAACATTTGGTACTTGATAAGGATACAGAAAGATGATGGTTTTGGCATTTTTCTTTTGCAGTACAATTGATGTCTTAAGATTTTCTTTGATTTTTTTTTAAAGTAAGGGTTTTTTTTTCCTAGTTTTGTATCTAGTTAAAAAACTACAATAAAGACCTAGAAGATAATTAACATTTCTGTTGACTTTGATGATCCATAATCACAAAGTATTGAACTAGAATGATTGAGTATCAACTGATGACTGAAGAGAACAAAACAGATATGATCCTTGATGTATATAACTAGGAAGAAATTGCAGCCATTACTCTGACCTCTGCTCTTGGAAGGCTTATGCTTCTTTTCATTTAAAAAATGGTTAAAAATCTAAGTTTGGAAATATGGTTCAGAAACATTTAACTAATTTAGTAGAATTTTCGCAATTTTGATGGTGAATTTTGGTTTCTATCCCAGAGGGCCCAGACCCTTTCTTTCCCTGGTTTATAGTCTCTCTCTTTTTTCCTAGGAGGCCCTTCGTGTAGTGAAGATTCTACAGAACCTGGATCCCCCATTCAGTATTGATGGAAAGATGGTGGCAGTGAATCTTGCTACAGGAAAACGAAGGTAACCTTGTCTGTGGGGCATGATTTCACTGATCCTGAGCCGTGGCTGATGCTGCCTGCTAGCAACATCATTTTTCTTTCTTTAGTGCTTATTCTTTTCCTCATTAGTAATGGTAGCTTGTCCTTTCCCTTTAACTGTCTAGAATCTTAGGGTAGGACACCAGAGCATATTGTGTGTTTGAGGCTCTGTACTTCACAAGCTGTAGCATAATCCCCAGCTGAGGACTCTAGAGGGAGGAATTCCAAGAATTCCATTTCCCAACTGTCATGCTTCAACCTCTCCATGGCTAAAAGGGAAGGTTATTGGCTGCTTTTAACCTTGCAATAGTAGACAGTCTCCGTTTCTTGCTTTCCCATCTGTAATGCTGTAGATGTAATAGAAAACCCAGAAGATGCTTGGATAGTTCACTTGCTTTTTCTCTCATTGGCATGAGAGCTCAAGTTCTTTACTCCCTTGATCTACTGTCACCAGTACCACCGCTATGTACTTTCTCTTCTGGGTTCCTTTCACTCCTATTACCTGAGGAAGGGGAAATTACTACCCTTTCCCTGCCGTCTCTGAAACACATAGCCCTTCTTCAGATTTTCAAGATGTTTAAAAATTTTGTAGTAACTATAAGACAATAGACATGCACCTAAAAGAAATAAGAGGAGAGAGTAAAAGAAATCTTAGTGTGTTAGTCTTTGATGGGATGTAAATAAAACTTCACTTAATCTTTCTTTGCTTCTTTTACTTACCTATCTTTTGTTTCTTGTATGTTTAGTCAGCAATGCCCCTGACCTCTGATCTTTCTTTTTGTTCCTGGGGCTAGTAGCTGTCCTTTATTTCTCCCAAAGTTCTTTCACACCTAGGTTTTGATAGAGCAGTGGGAAATATAAACTCTGTTAGGTTCTGAGCTTTCACAAAGAATTTAAACATCTTGCTTTACATCTTTGAGAGAAAGAGTTTCCAACTAGCCTAGTATAAGAAAGTCCTTTTCTAATATCATTAAAAAAAGTTAAACCTTTCATACAGGAATTTGAACTAGTTCACTGGAGGTGAGATTAGGAATTATTATAACATGTTCTATGGCTCAATTATGTGATTCCATTAAACAGAATACTTCCCTAAGTCGTCTGTTGGACATCCACTCAACAATAAAAGATCTGGTTAGTCTCTAGGTCTATTTTCCAGCTTGTAAAATGGGAAGAAGAGTTAATTGGCATTGCAGTGGTATGAACAGAAATGTAAATACAGCAAAAGTGCAGAACCTACAACACTTGTGACAATATATAGTGTAAAAATTGTAGATAATGTATGTTAATTTGGGTGTATTTTGTTTCTCATTTTGTAGAAACGATTCTGGGGATCACTCTGACAATATGCACTATAACCAGGTAGGCTTGAGCAGATAATGTTTTGGGGTTGGAGGATATGTTATTAAAAATCCTCAAGCTTTTCAGTCTCAAATACATGAGAAAGTGACCTTAAATTCTTCTCTCAGTACAGCTAAAAGTAGAAGAAAGATCATAATTATCAGTTGGTTTGCTTTTTAGTTCTAAGGCTTTAACTTCTTTCTTTCAGGGTAAAAAATATTTCCGGGAAAGGAAGGGAGGCAGCAGAAACTCAGACTGGTCCTCAGACTCAAACCGACATGGGCAGCAATGTAAGAGGAGTGACCTTTAGTTTCTCTCTTCTTTCTTTTTGACTTGATCTGCTTTTCTTAGCATGATCCTGTACTAACACATAGTTGACTATAGAGCACATCCTTCAAACTTTAGCCTTCTTGATACAACTTCCAGATAGAGTGCAGATTGAGACTTTGGATTTTTGTTTTTTGGATATGACCAATGCAAGAATTTGTTTTGCTTTTGATGCTACTTGTTTACACCAGGCTTTGTTTTTCATGGGAAGATGGGCAGTGGGGAGGAGGGAGGGAGTTGTAACGGAGAGAATTTGGGCCTGAAAATGTAAAAAATTAAAATTTTTTAAAAAGTCTGTGAAAAGAAGATTTGGAATCAGAAGATTTGGATTCAGATCCCGGGACTGGTATTTACTCTTTGTGTGTATGAGACTTTGGATGAACTTCTCCGCTTCTCTTTAGTTTTCCTCTCTATGAAATGAAGGGGTTAGACTAGCAGATCTGTAAGTCCCTCCTAGCTATCAGGCTCTGATTTTATAATAATCCGAAGAGTAGAGGGAAGTTTCTGAATTATACTAAAGTTTTATACTTTGAACTTGAAAGAAAATGGTATGGCACTTGGTGTCTGTCTCCCTAAGCTGCTGAGGAACCCCACTATATCCCTCAGAACTTCTTGAGGACCCCAGCAATTTCTTTCCCCAGTCTCATACTTCTCAGTTTTTAAGTACTTCTTTGAATCGAGGCTCAGCGTCAGTAGTTAAAGCTAGATAAGAAATACCAGCTGGTATGATTTTCTCTGTTGTAGATATTTATTGAATATTCATTATTTTCTATTTCTCCCAATGTAAGTTCAATTCAAATTAAGTTTTTTCATTCTTTGTATTGTAACTCCAGTCCCTACTAGCACAATGCTTGGCACATAGTAGGAGTTTAATAAATGCTTGTTAATTATAGAAAATGTTATTTATACTGAATCATAGTCTGCCCTCTCTATTTCCTTGACAAGTGGTTATCCAACTTCCTATGGTAATCTCTCCAGGGATCCCTTGATCTCACTACTTCTAGAAGCATTCCAAGTCATAATTTTTTCCATTCTAAATATTTGGAAGTTTTTCTTCTAACAATTAAAAATAACCATAAGTGGAAGGATCCTCTCACTAAGGGTCTTCAGGCAAAGGCTGAATGACCACTTTTCAAAGATTTTATAAAAACGATTCTTGTTATGAGTTGAACTAAATGACCTATGAAATCTTTTCTATTTCCATGATTCTGTGACCCTCAAGTCTGTCTCCCTGTACCTTTTTATCTTTTCTACATGGTAATTATCACTTCAGATATTTGAAAACTGCTATTATGTCTCCCCTTAAATATTTTTTTCTCCAGGTTAAAATATCCCCATGTTCTTCACTGGATCCTCAAAGGTCACTGTCATCTGTACATTATAGATCTCTGGTTCTGCCTTCATTGAGCTTATAAGTTCACTAGAATCCCATGTTCTTTTTGATATGAATTGCTTTCTAGATATTTTCCTTCCATCGTGGAATGGCGTAGTTTGTTAAAAATTCAAGTGCAAGACTTTACAATTATCTTTCTTAAAGGCCACCTTTCTAGTTTTTATTGTGGCATTCCAACCTGTGGGATTTTTTTTTATTCAGTCATCCATTTGATAGCTATGTCATCTGTGCCTTCATCCAAGCCATTGATAAAAATGTTAGACAGTATTGGACTAGACACTAGTCCATTGATCTTTTAATTGCTACTCATTGGGTCTGATTACTTTTTTTTTTAATTTTTTTTTTCATTTAGTAAAAATCAGTCTTCCTTTCTCCCCTCCCTCATCTTCTTCCCTCCCTGTAATATAATGCCAAGGAAAGGCAACTTCCCAAGGTTCAAAATACCAGCATAGGTGCTCTCCATTTTACTCAGTGACAAACCAAGAACAGAGAAGATCAAAACATGACATCATTCCAAATACAGCATTTACTAAGCAGTGATTAAATAATCTCCAAGTACTACCCCACCCCAGGACCTTCCAATCATTCAATCAATTACAAAGTCTCTGTTCTAAATACTACTCCACCCCTAGGCTGTACCTTCATTTAGTCCACCACAAAGCCCCTCTTCTCAAATGGAGATTAGTTTCCAAACATAAGTAAAGTACCTTCATTTGTTCAATCACTGAGCACAAAAAGGTCAAAAGTTCCCCACCCCTGGATCACAATTGAATCTACCCCAGAGTTACAGCAAGTTTAAGCACAGCACTTAATACCCAAATGGAGGTCTTTTCTTCATCTTGACTGAGGCAAGTTCTCAGCAATCTTAGTTCCTGGGGAGATGAGGCTTAGCAAGGCCACAAGATACATTGCCAGTCCCTTCATTAATTCATCCTCTGTCTGTAGAACAGTCCTAGAACCCCTGAAAACATTAGCAAAACCCTCTCCCAGGATTTCTGTAAACATACAATAAGAAAATCCTTCTTCAGGGCTTCTGAACCAACAGAAAAGTTCCCAGACCCCTGCAATAACAGCACTGTCCTTCACCAGTGGACAGTATTCACTCTGTCTGCAGGACAGTCTCAGTAGCTCTGAACCGACAGAAAGGTTCCCAGACCCCTGCAACAACAGCACTGTCCCTCACCAGTGGACAGTATTCACTCTCTGTCTGCAGGACAGTCTCAGGGCTTCTTAACCAAAAGCCAGGTTTCAGGACTTCTTCAACAATAGGACTGTCTTTCACCAGTGGACAAATCTGGCAAAACAACATCAAAACAGACAGACAAAGTACTAGCAAAACAGCTATGTCTCCTCAGTCCCTGGCAGCTCAGGGGGCAGGTCTCAAAAGTCCAGGGCGATTCAAAGTGGCCCCCAGTAATTCTCTGTCTCTCTCTGCCTCCACGAGGTGCTGCTTCCAAAAAGTTCTTCTGCCTCTCTCTTGTGTCTCTCCAAATCTACATCACCAGCTCCTCCCAGTTCAAGACTTTCTTTTCACACCAACAAGTCCATCCCACAGGTGGGATTAACAAGCTCTGGGTTTTAACACAATCAGTTTGAAAACCAAGCCAATACAGGGGAATCTTTAATTGCCATTACTATCACACTCCCATATCAGAAAGAAAAACAAAACTTGTATTCCAAATATGTATTGCCAAACAAAGCAAATTTCCAAATTGGAATTGGCTATGTCCAAAATATATACTCACATGTATATGTGTGTTTGTGTGGATATGTGTGTGTGTGTGTATATCTGCATTTCTCATTCTATATTCTGAGTTCTTTGCTTCTGTATTAGGAGGTAGGTTAACCTATTTAATCATGAGTCCTCTGGAATCCTCATTGTTTACTATGCTGATTTAGAGTTCCTGAGTCTTTCAGAGTGGTTTGTCTTTACAATATTGTTGTCTTCGTAATATATTTTTCTCCTGATGTTGCTTACTTTACTCTCCACCAGTTCATACAAATCTTCTCAGATTTCTTAAACCATCCTCTTCATCATTTTGTATAGCACAATAGTTTCCCATTACATTCATATACTATAATATGCTCAGCCATTCTTCTGCTTGATGGGCACTCCCTCAATTTCCAATTGTCAGTGCCAAAAGTGCCATAAATGTTTTTTTACATTTTTAATTTATTTTGCTTAGAATTTATCCTTCCTTAACCTACTCTGCATCTTATTGCCTCCTCTCCCTTTTGCCCTTTCCCTCCTATTTCCTATAGTGAAATGTATAGATAGCAGTACCCAACTCTGTATTCATATGTTCTTTTCTTCTTCGACCAGTTCTTATGAGATTGAGGTTTGTGTACCACTTCCCCAACCCTCTCTTGTTTGTATAGACTTCTTGTATACCCCTGTTACATGAGGTAATTTTCTTTAACCTTTCTTTCCCTTTCCCTCTAATGTACTCTTCTTCCCCTCCTTTACCATTCTTCTTTTAAGATAAACCCAATCACCTTAGAGGTGACTAGGTGGTGCAGTGAATAGAGCACCGGCCCTGGAGTCAGGAGGATTTGAGTTAAAATCCCGGCCTCAGACACTTAACACTTATTAGCTGTGTGATCTTGGGCAAGTCACTTAATCCCAATTGCCCTACCTTCCCCCCTCCAAAAAAAAAAAAAGGAGAAACCCAATCCCAGGGCCTCTGTTTAATTAAACTTCCTCTTTTTGCTCCGGATGATGAGATTTCAGTCTGTGAGTTCAGTCAATCAACAGTATCAACCAGTTACTAAGTGCTAAGCATTATACTAAATGCTAGGGATATAAGTACAAAAAAGAAATACAGTCCCATTCTCAAGGAGCTTACATAAAAAAGGAAGCTTTTAAGCTTAAAAGGTGGGCAGAGGTAGGGAGGAGGGAAAGGTGGAGAAGCCAGTGTTGCGTCAGAATAGTGCAGCCACATGAAAAATGACTTGTTCTGAGCTGAGCTCCCTCCTTAGATCCGAGGGTTTGGAGTTCCTGGATCCAGCCAGCCTTCAGTCAGAAGGACAGAGGACAGCGATGATAAGCTTTTCCTGTTAGCTTCCCGGAGACATAGTGGAGATGCTTTTCTCCCTTTGTCAGTCTGGAAAAGGACCCCCTGTGATTTTTTTTTCTTAGATCTTTCTGATCAGGATTTGAACTGGTTTGTTTTCTAGATCTGATTGGAGGAATTGTAGGGGTTGGGGGCAGAGCTCGCTGTACTTCTTTCTGTTACTCCACCATCTTAGTTCCTGTTCTAACCTACTATTATCAAGCTCACATATTACCATCTTATTCACAAAGATGTTGTGTGGATTTGATAAAATCCAGATATAACATGTGTGCTACTAGTCTAGTAACCCCATCAGAAAAGGAAGTTACTCTGTTATGATATATTCCTTTTTTTAAAGAAGTTTTTATTGATGTCTTCTGTTTCTTCCATCATTATAATGCCTTTTCCCTCCCACTTCTACCTAAACTGTGACAGGAATAAAACCTCTGATCTAGTTCCTTCCATGCGTGTATTTGTGACTATCCTGTGCATAAAAGAAAAACTAATATTGGCTTCTTTCTTTCTTTTTAGCTTCTTCTGACTGCTACATATATGATTCTGTCACTGGTTACTATTATGACCCCTTAGCTGGAACATATTATGACCCCAAAACACAGGTGACTTTTCAATTTTGTTTTGACTACTTTATTCTTTTGGTGAAAATACATATTAATATGTAATAAAAACTTATAGAACCAGGAAATAAGGAGGCCTGGCTTCTACTACCACCTTTGCTGCTTTCTAACCATGTGAGCTTGGACAAGTTGGAAAAACGAAAAGAAAGCCCCTGACCTCGTTTGTAAAATGATGCCTATTCTAATAGTATTGTTACTAGTGTTAAATAGAGTAATGGATGTAAAAAGTTTGTTAACATTAGAACATTTTATAAAGTTATTTAATTTACTTATTTATATAGGTGATTCTACAGATTTATTTATTTCTTTATTTCTAAAGAAAAACTTTTGTGTTAATTTCTGAATATTCATATATCTGTTGCATCAGGAATGCTAAGTTTAAGGATGTGGAGGCAGTTAATGCTTAGTGGAAAATCAGTTAGAGTTAGATGATCTAGATTTCAGTCCCACCTTTGCCCTTTAAATTATTCATGAATTTGGCCTCTGTGGTCCTTAGTTTTCTCTTGAAAAATGAGAGGGTTGAACTGCATGGTATCTAAGATCCCTTCTAGTTCTAAATTTTACAATTTTATGATTCAGGTTGGCAGTAGTCAGTCAAACTGAATCCTAGACTGCTACTCTTAACAATTTGATTTCCCATTTTGTCCATCCTGCTTTGAAGTCTTAGGGCTTGTGTTGGATTTTCTTAGGATCAAAGGGAGTTTGAAAAGGACTTTTCCCAAATTTAACCATTGTTGTTAGATTTAACATTGTTGGGGGTGGGGGAAAAGGTCTAGGTTTAAAAAAAAACAAAACAAACATCAAGCATTTATTAAGTTCCTGATGTCTGGAAAACGTTCTGTCAGGTGTCGAAGGGAGATGAAAGTTTAGTAAGCTATGGTCCCTGCCTTCAGGAAGCTCAGAAATGCCTGTACTGGATGTAATCAGAGGATCATGGAGGCCATCTACTTCAGCTCCCGTCATTTTGCAAATTAAGAACTAAGGCTTGGACAGTTAAACCAACTTTCTGTGGTCACAAAACCAGCATGTGTCAGGTGCAGGACTTGAACCCAAATCTCCCTGATTCTGAGCCAGGCCCTACCATGCTATCTCAAAATGAGGAAACCAAGGCTAAGAGGAGGTAAGGTGACTTGTCCATGGTCACACAGAGACTAGATTTGAACCCAGACTCCAAGTCATACGTTTTGTCCAATACAATGTCTCTCAGATTATGTGCTCTGTGAGGTCTGAGGAGCAAGGTCAGTTATTAACCAGAAAGGATTATGGACAACTCCCAAGAGGATTTGGTATTTGACTTGGGTTTTACAGGGGTATAGGAGTCCAGTGGCTAAAGATGACACGTTACACACCCAAGAGTATAAAAAGCCAGGGTATGTTTGAGTGCAGAGATGTATCTTCTTTGTCTAGAATGAAGAGTATGTGAAAGGAAATAAGAGATTAGTTTAGAAAAGTAGGGTGGAATCAGGTTTAATACCTTTTGAATGTTATAAAAGGAGTTTTCATATTATTCAGCATGTAATGAGGAAGGAACCTCTAATGATTTTGGAGCAAAAGAGTATCTAGTAGTAGCACAGTCTAATAGAGAGCTGCTAGATTTCAAGTATGCCATTGGGGGGAGGCTAGGTGGCACAGTGAGTAGAGCACCGGCCCTTTAGTCAGGAGGACCTGAGTTCGCATCCGGCCTCAGACACTTAACACAAACACACACAAAAATTAGCCGTGTGACCTTGGGCAAATTACTTAACCCCAATCGCCCTTCAAAAAAGCAAAAATAAAAAGTAGGCCATTGAATGGTCTGAACTGTGTTTGGGAACAATCACTTTGGCTATTGTTTGGAGGATAGATTGAAGCTGGGAGAGTTTCAAGATAAGGAGAATTATTAGGAGGCAGTTGTGACTTTCTAGGCAAGAGGTGATAAGCACCTTAACTAAGGAAGGTCTGTGTGTGAGTAGTAATAAAAGGATGAATGTGAGAGCTATGGAGATAGAAACAGAAAGGTTTGGCAACTGATCAGATATATGAGGTGAAGGAGAATGAGAAGTCAGGTATAATGGGAAGGTTATGAAGCTGGAAGACTCAAAGAGTAGTGGTGCCATCAACAGAACTAGGAAAATTTGGTAAAGGGGTAAGTTTAGGGAGAAAGGTAATAGTTCTATTTTGGATAGATTGAATTTGAAATCTCTAATAAGTAGCTGGTCTTGTGGAACTGGAGCTCAGGAAAGGAACTAGGCCTTAATGTATAAATCTGTCAGTAATCTGCCTGGACAAAATTCAAGCTATAGGAACTGATGAGATGAATAAGAGGGTGAAAAGGGCTGAGGGCAGAACCTTTTGGAAACCCCCCACAGTTAGGGTGCTCAAGTTGTCAGATTGTAGGATCTGCACAAGACTAAATATATCATCTTTTTAGTCATCCAGATTCCTAGGCTTGTTGTTAATCTTTTTTTTTTTTATCACTACCCACATATACATTCATTTGTCACATCATGTCATTTCAACCTTTACAATAAGGTTGTTGTGAGGATCAAATGAGAAAATATTGTAAAGTATTTAGCATAGTGCCTAGCACATAGTAGGCCCTTAATGTTTATTTCCCTCCTTCCTTCCTACAGCATCTCTTACTTCTGTCACTCTTTATTTACTCATACAACTACTACCCTACTCCATTTCTCACTTGGACTTTTGCAATAGCCTAATTGTTTTACCTGACTTGGGTCTTTCTCTTTTCTTTTTTTTTTTTGGTCTTTCTCTTTTCTAATCCATTCTTTATACAGCTGCCAAAGTGATTTTTGTAAAGTATAGCTTTGACCATTTAATTCCCTTGCTCAGTAAACCCCAAAAGCTAACTAATTGCCTCTGTGATGGCTTTTAAAGCATTTGAATCTGGCCCAAAAGCTATGTTTCCAACCTTATCTATAACTTCCCTTCCCACAAAAAATAGAGTGATAGTCTAGTCAAAGTGGTCATATTGCTGTTTCCTCACACACCATACTGTATCTTTTCATCTTCTATCCTTATGCCTTTGCCCTGCGTATCCCCCATGAGGCCCAGAGAAGTTAAATGATTTGTCCAGAAATATAGGTAGCAATAAACGTTTGTGGATTGTAAGAGTACTAGTATGATTACTGTAACAGGATTCTGCAAGTGGTAGAAATTAATCAGATCATGGAAGCAAGCAGAGGAATGAAAGTTAGGGACTCTCTCTTATGTGAAAAGAGAGAAGGCAAAAAAAACCAATTCCTTACATCTGAGGAATTGAAAGAGAGGCTGAAAAAGTCTTTATGTTGGTTTCAATTTCATGGAAACAGGAATCTACCAGGGTAAGGGTAGAGGAGAAAGGAGTTTTAGGCAGCAAGAACTTAGAGGTTATGTACTACTAATTTTTAGTGGGTAAGATTGGTTTGATTTCATGATCATTTCCTCCTCTCCTTTGACAGCTCTGGAGCAAGAGCAAAGAAGCTATAGAGTGGAAGCAATCCTGGAATTAAGGGTTCATAGCTCCAGAATCAGAGAATGTTAAAGACCTTGAGGATAAAGCTGAGTATGAAGTTAAATAAAACCAGGGTGGGAAAGTGAGTGAGAGAGAAGGAATTGGTAAGAAACCATAAGACTATAAGGGTGAAGATTAAAATTTACTGTGACAGTGGGAGAGACTTCTGGATAGCTAGTTGTATTTGGACAGTAGAGTTTAGAAATTCCAAATCTTGGAGGTGAAAGACTTTTTAAGTTCTGAAGTATGGTATGTTGATTTGTGACTAAGAGGGAGTGGAGAAGAAGGTCTTTGGAACCAAGGTAAGGAACAGAGAAGTAGATTTTAATAGAGAGTTTGTTGGCATGAGCATTGAAATCCCTGAGAATCGTGGCTGAGGGATGGTGTCAAGAGAAAGATAATGATCTAGATTCTGAGCTCATTGAAAAAAATTGTGAAAAACCTGGAGGTCAGTAGATGATAGCAACAAGTATGGAGGATCAGTGTAAAGAATGGTTGCTTTTTTTTCTCATTATGATCTCAAACATCAAAAAGCGAACATTTCAGTATCCATAGAACAGAGGGTTCTATGTGAAACTGAATTTGTTTTTTTTAAGTGCATACTAAATTTAGCATGATAGTGACAAAAGTATGCCACTTGTGTGTCTCCTTTTGAACTCCCCTCTGCTCTTTTCTGTGTTTTCTGGTTTCTTTGATGCTTTTTCATCACTATTTACCAATTTCCCCTTGTTGCAGCAAGCACCCCAAGCGCGTCCTCAGGGTTTGCAGCTACCACAGGTTCTTGGATCTGCTTTGTTAAAGGAAAGCAACTCAAAATGGGTTAACAAGCTTACTTTAATCAGTCAGACATATATCGTTTACCTCGTTCAGGGGAAAAAGGTCAGCACCCCAAACTTCAGAATATACAGACAGTATTATCAAGACAGAAACAGATCAAGTACACAGCTTTCCAAACTGTGCAACCATTACATCCATACCAAACAACATCTGGGTTTCAAAGCCGGGGGACTCTCAACAATGGCTTCCCAGAATTCAGATCAAATCACAGAACACTTCTCAAAGTGAGTCCCAAAACAAAGCTACACATCAGGGCTTATATAGCCTTCTCCTGGCTCAGAGAATGTAACAACCTTATTGACTCACTGGCCAATCAAGAAGTATCTACTGAAAAACAAGCCTCCCACCCCAGGCTTCAGGTGCACTTTAGCCTAGGGGCAGGGAAGATCTTTAAAATTTACATTCTTATTACACCCCTCACCAAAATAGAAACTTTTCCCTTGTCACAAATATTCTCAAGAGAAACAAATCATCCCAGCATTATTTCTCAATAACCTTCTAGCAAGAAGTTTATGTACCACAAGACCCTGGGTCACCTGGAGCAGAGAGCAAGGGGAAGAAACATAACAGTCAAGGAAAACCAAATGAAAAGAAAGATGCCTCCAAAAAGGATAGCAGGGAGAAAAAAGACAAAGCTCGAAGCACACCCATGAAGGTAAGAAAGAACTCTTTGCATTCCAGTGACTGGATAGTTCACTACCTGACTCCTTTTCCATATTTTCCATTTTGAAAAATGCAGATTATTTCACTGGCCTGTTTTGTTGGGGGTAGAGATATGAACAGGACTTGAAATAGTAGCTAAATTCTGTTTACCAGGTAATAACCCAGGTCATATCTTTTCAGCTTTTATAATCTGCTTTGTTTCACAGGGTAAATTTTGCTCAAGGTGACAACTTCATTCTAGGTTTCATACTGTTCATTTGATTTCAGGAGGTCTCCAGTGAAGGGAAGGCCCCGGCAGAAGATGTCTTTAAGAAACCACTACCCCCCACAGTGAAGAAGGAAGAGAGCCCACCACCAGTAAGACTTCTTTAGAGGATTCAAGGGGGATGGAGCCAGCCCTGTATCTGTTTAAGGGAGAGCAGTTATGCTTGTTATAAGGGTTTTGTTCTTTCTTTTTTTTCCATCAGGGGAGAGGGAGGAGAAAAAATTGAAAAATGAACTGAAAAAAAAAATAAAGAGAGGGAAATTTGTTAGCTATAATAGTCCTGTAACTTTTGACCTGTAGTGTCACTTTCTTGGCTCACTTTTACTTGACAGAGATCAATAAGCAAGGAGTAGCATAAAGCATGGGTGTTGGAGTGTCCTAGCACAGTGAGGAGGGGCAGAAATGGCCTCATTTTGTCTAGAATTTAGCTTTATTGCTAAATTACTTTTCATTTCACTTCCAAATGTTAGTCTTGCAAACTTCACATTTCTCAGTGTTCCTGAAGAGGAAGACAATAGATGAATGAAAATAAACTGAAAAAATAACCTTGATAAACAAAGGTTTGTTTGAAACAGTCTTCCTGTCTTTGCAGCCCAAGGTGGTAAATCCTTTGATTGGCCTTTTGGGTGAGTATGGAGGAGATAGTGACTATGAAGAAGAGGAAGAAGAAGAGAAGCCTCCCCCTCCCCAAACTCGCCCAGCACAGCCACCCCAGCGGGAAGAATTGTCCAAGAAGGAAAATGAAGAAGACAAGCTCACGGACTGGAACAAGCTGGCCTGTCTGCTCTGCAGAAGGCAGTTTCCCAATAAGGAAGTGCTGCTCAAGCACCAGCAGCTCTCTGATCTTCACAAGGTAGGTGGGTGGGTGGCTCCCCCCACCCCCACCCTTACCCTGCTTTGGGGATCAGAAGGTTGTCGAGCAGGACAGTGAAAAGCTGCACATGATCTGAGGCCCCGTATATGGTCACCCAGACTGCAGGAGGTACAGTGCTGGGCCTGGGAGCAGCAGGATGTTGGCCAGCTTTGGTCCTGGGCAAGTACTTCACTATCTGTGTGCTCCTGGGCATGTCACCTAATAATCTTCATCTGTAAAATGGGGCTGATGATAGTAAAAGCTATTGGTATGGGTTGTAAGGATTGAATGAGATAACAGATGAAGTGCTTCACAAAATTAAAGAGCTATTTAAATGTTAGTTGTGATGATGATGTCAGAGTGACCTGGTTTTTTCATCTGTGGCTTTCTTCCAATATTCCTCTCACAGTTTATAATTGTTATGTCATGTCCAACTCTTTGTGACCCCATTTGGGTTTTCTTGACAGAGATACTGGAGTGTTTTGCCATTTCCTTCTTCAGTTCATACTGAGGCGAACAGGGTTCAGTGACTTGCCCAGGGTCACATAGCTAGTAAGTGTCTGAGGCCTGATTTGAACTTGGGGAGATGAGTCTTCCAAACTCCAGGCCCAACTCTATCTGCTTTGCCCCTGGCAGCCTCCATAACAGTTAAACCTGTTAACAATCAAACTAATTTTAATGAAATCAAAATTCTCCTCCTTACACATGGGTTCCTGAGAGAAATGTCTTGTCCTTTCTGTGTAGTTAAAGCAATAGAATCAAATTAAGTGGCAGTGGTTATCAGACTGGTGTCGAAATTCTAGGATATAGGTTCCAAAGGTCAGTCATATTCTCAGCATTATATAGTATTACTAAAGTTTTGAGACTTGGGTTCTAGTCCTAGTTTAATGAATGCTTGTATGAAGGAAGTAAGAAAGGAAGGGAGGATTTACGAAGTGCTTACTATGTTCCAGGAATTGTGCTGAGTGCTGGGGGGGATCTCCAATACAGTTATAAAAGAGTTCTAGTGTCTGCCCTAAAGGTCCTTGCATTCTAATAGGAGCTGACTGGGAGACATAGGGGTGATGAATAGAGCCACAGGGCATGATCTGGGCTCTTACCTATCAGGACAGCCCAGCCTCTGGGGCAAAAGTTCCAAAGCTGAGTGACATAATTCTGTAGGGCACTGTCTCTGGAGGTCTGGTTCATAGGGTGTGATAGCATCAGCGTGTAACAGCAGGACCATGACTAGAGTGAAGTATTGTCAGGGGGTTGAGACTGGCTTAATATAGTGGGGAAGATTTAGTTCTGCCACTTATTATTAGCCTTGTAACCATAGGCAAGTCAGGTAATGTTAATTTTCCTTCCCTTTGAAAGGAAGAGTTGGACTAATGAGTTGACTAAAAATTTATTAAGCACCTGCTGTGTGCCAGGCACTGTGCTAAACTCTGGGTTACAAAGAAAGGCAAAAGACAGTTTCTGCCCTCATGGTGCTTACAGGCTGATAAGGTAACTGAGGATCACAGAGCTATTGTCTGGGTCAGAATTCAGGTCTTCCTGACTCCCAAGTTCAGGACTCCATTCACTGTACTACCAAGCAGCCTAAGAAATCTGAATCTGACCCCAAACATAGCATACTTTCCACTGCACCAGCAGCTGCAGTCCTGGAGCAAAGCCACTCCCCACCAGGAGAGTGATGTGCCCTCACTCTGAAATGCATAATTGTGGCAGCTTTGATGCTGGAGTGGAGCCTGGCTTCCAGACAACGGCATGTGCATGGGGTGGAGGGGGCAAGTCTGCATGCTGGACTAGTTAATTCTGAACTCCCAGCTCTACCAGAGAGATTCTTGGTCAAGTGTCTCCCTTCATCTTGTCACCTAATAATTTGGCATAGACAAGGGGAAATTGAGGCCCAGTCTTAACTTTAAGCCATACACTGAGTGAGTGACATAAACCAGTCTAGTTCAGATCATCTGTTCCTGAGAACAGCAAGAACTGTTAGGTTTTCAGACTTCTCTGAATTCTTTAGAGGGGCCATAAAGAGGGATAGCAAATATTAATTGGTAGCAGCCTAAGGGCTTTTATTAGGAGTGGCTTTCTAATAGAAACTCACAGAAATGTCTTTTTACTCAAAATCCCCCTTATTTTCACAGCAAAACCTGGAGATCCACAGAAAAATAAAGCAGTCTGAGCAGGAGCTGGCATATCTGGAGAGGAGAGAGCGGGAAGTATGTTTATGGGGCTTTCTTATTCATCTTTTCTTTGCTGTTACTAATTTTCACCCTTTCCCAGGGCAAAATTAAGAGTTCTTTTCCCTGTTTTTTTCTGCTTTTCTCAGTCTACCTGGAAAAGCAGAACATTTATGTCTTACATTTTGGTTTCTAACAGGGAAGATACAGAGAAAAAGGAAGTGACCGTAAAGAAAAGCTTCATTTTTCAGATTCCCCAGATAGGAAACGAATGAAATATTCCAGGGAAACTGACAGGTGAGTCAACATGCTTTCTCTTGGTTTGGGGCTCTTAAGGCCTGTTAAACAAGATTCTGGTCTACTTATGGTCCTTTAGTCAATCATATTGTGTCTTCATATGCAAGAGACACAAGATATGTCATATGAGGCAAAAAGAAGTATTTTTCTCCACCCTGAATGTAAAACATGTCACTAATCTTTATGTTTAATGACTATCACCCAAATAAAGTATTGATAAGAAAGGCTGATAAGAAAGTGTCTTAGGGTTCTGAAGCCAAGATGGCAGGAGAGTTACTGTAATAGTGTAGAGTGATCACTGAACTTGGTGTTTGAGAATTCAGATATTTTGCTAACCGTAGCCTTTGGCAAAACACTTAACTTTTCTAGTCCTAAGTTTCCTTCTTCATTTGTAAAATAAGTAGTTTGAATTAGCTGAACATCTCAGCCCCCCTCTGCCTATAAATCTTGTGATCTTCTGATGTGTTTATTCTACAGGTAGATAACCTGGATCAAAAGGCAGTACTTTTATCACTGTCACACAATGGGTCTTTTAACAAACTGAGAATTAAAGAATCCCAAGTATTAGGCCAGTATGAATGCTCCCTTTTTTGTTGACACACCTTTTTTGACTAAGGGTGCAGAGTTCTATGGAAATAATAAGTGATCATTATTTGTTCCTAGTAATAGCAAGAAATAGCTACCAAGATATTAAAATTTCAGTTTTATTTGGGACTTCAGTATTAATCTCAAAGCTGAATTTTCAAAAGATAAAAGGGCATGTGAGGGGTGGCTAGGTGGTGCAGTGAGTAAAGCACTGGCCCTGTAGTTGGGAGGACCCCAGTTCGGTTCTGCCTGAGACACTTAACACCCACACAAAAATACTAGCCATGTAACCTTGGGCAAGTTACTTAACCCCAATTGCCCTCCAAAATGCAAAAAAAAAGATAAAAGGGCATGTGAAAGAGAGGACCCTAGGAATTTTATATAAAATCAGTGAAACTGATGTGGAAGAGGATTTGTTGTGGGTTTTTTTCCCTCTTAATATGGGACTTTCTTCTGAAATGCTTCAGTCCTTACTACAGCATTCTTCAACCAAAGGCAAATGCTTAGATACAATTGGTTCTTTTGCAGTGATCGTAAATCTTCAAGTAAAGTAGGTATTGACAGCAACAGCAAAGGAGGCTGTGTACTGCAGTCCCCAGGTTGGAAGAAGGGAGCAGGTCTGGGATATGGTCAACCAGGCCAGGCCTCAGCAGAAGAGGTAAAATGATTATTATCTTGTGTTTATCTATAGCTCTCTTTAAAACCTCTGTGTTCTTCTGTGCTCAAATGGTCTTAACTCTGCTTCTTCTAACAATGCCTTGGACCAGTGGAAATAAGGCATGATTGTCCTTTTTGTTTTTAGGAATTTTCCAGAGTATTATCTGACATAGAAGGGAGAGATAGGGTCAAGGATGACATGGAAAAGCCATGGAAAAGGGTCCACTCAGTGATGAAGGGAAAGGAGTATGAACTAGATGCTTTTTTAAATGAAATGGTGGAGAAACACGAGGCATAAAGGGAAGGAAGGTGGGGATGAGAAATGGGAAGGAACCTCAAGAAGAATTCTGTGTAAGGACACTTCTTTAAATTTTTTTTTAACCTTGAAAGTAATAAAGCCACCAAATGTGCATTTCCATATACAAAGTAGAGCAGAGAAGATTGTACATGAAACTGCAAATTTCTATTTTCATCCAGCTTGCTTTTCCTTTTAATTATATAATAAATACATGTAACTTTCAGAGCTATACTTATACAGGACAGTTCTGAAAGCTATAATTCGGGAAGCACTACAGTAGCACAATATCATATTTCATCCACAAGCTGACACCGTCTTTCATTCAGTGGGTTAGCTGAAGGTTGTTTTGATGAGTTGGAGAATTTGGATTTTCTGTAGATAGTAAGAATTGTTCTACTGAAATTTTGACTCTTCCTTCTTTGTGTCTTTTTTGGGGGTATTTATTGGCATAACAAAACTCTACCTTTATCTCATTTCTTACTATGTTAAAACATCTTTGGACCCAGAATGGCCTGTACCCTCTAGAAAATTCTGTGGACAAATGCAGCCCTGAGACCAATTGTCTAATAGCCATTTTTTCCCTCTCCCTTTGTTTTTCAGACTGAAGGTTGGACAAGGGGGCCTGGTGTTGGATCACAAGGGAAACCTAGCAAGAGGCAGTCAAATGAGACGTACCGAGATGCTGTGAGGAGAGTCATGTTTGCTCGATATAAGGAACTTGAGTAAAGGATTGAGATGCATCCCACAGGGTGCAACCTTCTTTTGTCTGTCTGTCTGTCTCTCCTTTTGTTTTGTTACTGTTCTTGTTGCTAGAACTTTTTTTAAATAAAATTTTTTTCAATGTGGTGATGAATATGTAAATATTTTTTAATCTGCTGTGTCCTTACCATTCCTTCCTTCCCTCAAACTACATGATATTTTTTAGAATCAACATGAGCTCCTTTAGAATCAAGTCTTTTCTGAACTGGTTCATGCTTCAGAAAGGTTAGCCATACCTTTGGAATTAGTTGCTACAGTGACCCAGTGTCATGGAGAAGGGAGTCTACCATAGAAGAAATCTGTGCCCTGTACAAATCACTTAACTTCTCAGTGTCCCTAGGCACCCTTCCAAGAGGAAGATTAACAGACATGCATTAGTAGAGGGAGTTGACTCAATGGGGATTTATATACTTATGAAATCATGTGTTTGATTTAAAGGAACAGCAACTCTGCTTCAGATGTTTGCCATTAAATTTCACAGCTCTGTAAGGTGATTGTGATATTACCTTACTTTATTCCTACCTATGCCTGAGTAGTTCCTATTGTTTCTGAGGAACTGAACTGGTTTTGTCCAGTACTGATTAAGTTGTTATTTAATAGTTTTATAATTGCCCTTTAACCAGGTATGTCTGATACTGATGGGTAGATTCTCCACATGCAGTTGTTAATTTCTATAGTAGCCTAGACTTCTCTTCAGGATAAATAGTACCCTCTTAGCTCAGATTAGTAGCTATGTAGCATAGTGAACTACCACCATTAATAATAGAGAAATTGACCTTTGAAAGGGCCCATATAGTTAGCTTTATGATCTTAAAATTCTGACACTAACTTTGTTGGTGGAAGTAGGGTCTAAATGACTAGGGGTGAGGGGATTGCTGATTAAAGGTAACTATTCTTTCCATTTTAGAAAAAAAAAATAGAAATTGGAAAAGGGTAGCATATATCTCTAGCTATGGTTTCTAGTAAATTAATTAAAGGTAATGGCCCTGTACTTTGGACCTCCCTCCCCAAAGAGCCTAATACCCTTAATATATACTTGGTAAATTGAATAGAATTTAAATAATCACATCCTTAGTTAAGCCCATCATTGAAGAAAATATCACTTTAGAGTGTTGATAACTTCTTTCACAAATGGTGGCTTCTCTATTTAACTTTGAGAATTTGTCAGCATTTCCTTCCCAGCATTACCAGTGCCATTTGCAGTATATAAGTTATTGGTATCCAGGGAGGATTAGGAAAAATAGCCTCTACCTTTGACAGTGCTGACTTCTTTTTTCTTGAGAACAGGAGTTTTAGTTTTGCAAATGCCATCTCTACTATTTACTAACCTCTGTGATCTTGGCAAATTTCTTTTGCTTCAGGAACACGAAGCCGTGGTTTAGGTCGTCTTGCCTAGGTCACCCTTCCATCTCTAAATCCTATGAACATAAAATCTTTCAGCTATTATAATATTGTAAATAGAGCAGGCAAACTAAAGATCCAGTGCAAAGATTCATATCAAGAACTCAGGAAGTATTTGAATTAAATTTGGGAAGCACCACAGTACAAAGCACTAGTCTTGACCATTGGCTTGATTTATCATCTGTTAAGAAGTGTGGAAAGGATCGACTATCTTACTTGGCTCTATTAACACCTAGCCAGAGCCTTGTAGACAGTGGAGCCCTTAACAAAATTGAATGAAGTAAAGAATAAAACGTTGGAAATTATAGTTCTTTTCATACATATGCATATATATATACATATACATATACACATACACATACATATGCATTCAACAATTATTTAAGCACTGATGAAGTATCACATGCAATTTCTGGGAACTGTTAACTTCTAAACCTGTCCAAACCACAATGGGAACAGTTTTCAAGATGCCATTCCATCCAAGCAGGAATCTGTCTCCCAGAATTTGGAAATGACGAAGGGTAAAATTTCCACCACCTACAGAGTCTTGTAGGATATTCAAATCCAAGATGTTTTCTCTGCAGTGTGATGCCAACATTTCTTCATTTCCAGATGGAAATTATGCATGGTCCAGTTTTTTGTGAACTGCAACTTTCTCTTCTCCCTCACCTCTTGATCATTCTCCGAAGGGGCTGTAGGAAGTAAAGTAAAGAACTAAGTTTTATCATTTTGGGGTATTACCTGCAGACTAGGACTAAATATTCATGAAAAGTGTAACAATGCCAAAGGCAGAGGTTTTGACGCCAACTGCAGCAGCAGCATCGAACAATGGATTTGAGAGTGAGGCCACCAGTGTTTCCCTCTCTGTCTTGTGGGCACTGCCTGTGTGACCTTGAATCTTAATTCAAGGTCTCTTGTGGGGTGTAATCCATTAGTGATAACAGCACTGGATTTGGAGTCAGATCTGGAGAAAAGGCACTAAGATTGTGGAAGACTAGGAAAAGCCTCTTGCAGAAGGTGAGACTTGAGTTGGACCCTGAAGGGAGGCTAGGAGAAAGAGAAGCCAAGTGGAGCCCCTAAGACCAAGTGTATGGTCAGAAGACTTGAGGTCTCCCTACTTCACAGAGTTATAAATATCAGATAATAAGGGATGTACTAAAGCTCTGTACTTGGCTCCACCGAAGAAGGGAATAAAACCTAGCTGGGTTGAGAAGAGAGCTCTCAAGAATAAGTCAAGTAAGGCACGTTTAGTAGATCTGGAGCCTTTGGACCTGGGTTCAACTCTGCTTGTTACCCGTATGACTCTTAGGAAAGGTATCCCCAATATAACATATCCCCAAAGTGGGAGTCCAGCCAACCAAGACCTCCAACTCATTCAGCCCCTCTTGGCTTTGTATTAGACTTTCACTAATGTCCCTCTGCTCTAGGGATGACCCTATTATGAGAAGATTTTTAAGTTCCTGGCTGACTGTCCGTGGTCTAAAATACGAGTAAATGGGATAGTTCTACAAAGAAAGGAAAGTGCGTAGGCTATTAACAAGGAAAAAGTCCTTGTAGGCGAAACTACACTTCCCAGCAACCACCGCGCAGTGTTATAGGGCGGGAGAGAGCGCGTAGCGCATGCGCTTCCAGTGGAAGCTTCCAGCAGGCGGCGGCCAGTCGAGCGGGGCGAGGGGCAGTGTGGGTAGGAGACGGCGGTCGGCTGAGTCGCCATTTTGTTCAGGTCCCGGACCATCGCTGGAGCCTCTGGGACGCCGAGCCGCGAGGGCTGCCTCGCCAAGCACGGTTAGGGGTGAGTGGGCCTGCTTGTCCGTGCTCTCCCCAGGAACTCTGTCGTTGATCCCAAACGCCTCTCGGTGAGCTCTCTTGCCCCGCGTCAGCCATCTCTCCGGTACTCATCTGTCAGCTCCGGGAAGCGGCGGGGGCAGGGCGCCGGGCCGCGCAGAGCGACCCTTGGGCCTCCTCAGGCGCCTATGAGGCCGTCCGGGCCGAGCTTCCTCCTCCGTTCCTGCCGTGTCGGCTTACCGCCTGCCCCTCGGGCCCCGGCCCGGCGTTCACCCCTGCGGTCGCCTCTGGTCTCGGTCCCAATCTTGGCTGTCCTTTGCCTGGGCCTCCGGCGTCCGGGCCGCCTCTCCTCGGGCTGCAGGCGGCGAGGCAGCGGCAGGCCGCCCAGAACTTTGGGGCCGCATCCTCGGGCCGCCTGCGTCCTCTCCTTCGGACGTGGGCCCGGCCGCCATTAGTCCGGCCGAGCTGGGTCGCCCCGACCCGAGGAGCTGGCGCCTTCGGCCCTGATCGCCCTAGAGGCCCCCGGGAGGAGGGGGGGCCCCAGCCCGAAGCCGGCCCCGGCTGTTACCAGACCGCCCATCCGGGGCCTGCGTGGGGCCGCGGGCGCTGGCCTGGCTCGGCCCTCCAGGACCGGGCTTGTGGTCCGGGGCGCCAATTGTGATGGGACGCCGGTTCTGCGCCAGCGCTTCGAGAATTCGCAGCTACGCAGACTGCGGCTTTCCCCTCCGGGTTGCCCGTTCAGCGCGAGCCCTGCATTAGTTAGGGGGCGCTGAGCCCCCTGAAAGGTTTGTCCGGAGAATTAGGGTGCGTCCCATGTGTGCTCGTTCTCTGAGACTGTGGATCAGAGTGGCTTTGAAGCAGTCTGTAACCATTCTTAGTTTTCTAAAAGTAAAGGCCTTTGTAGACTTGGATCCTTTATCAGTTCTTCTTACTGGATTCTGTAAGGTTTAGTCAGTGCCTGAAAATCTCGATTTTCATACATTTTTTTATTGATAGACGTAACTCGAAAAAAGTTTCGGGCCTGGTTTCAAAAATAGAACGAGGTTACTGGTGCATTTCTACCTTATCTCAAATAATGAAACAGGCAAGATGGGGCAGGTATTTTTCTATTTGAATCCTAAAATTGAGTTTTATGGTGGGTAAGCACATAATTCTAACTAATTGCAAAGTCCTCTATGTGCAACATGAATTTGCATTAATCTCTTTCTCTTGCCTTCTTGAACAGACATTTGACGTTCGGAGCTGTGTGCTAGCACTTTTTAACAGGACTATGGGTTCAGACAAACGGTATGTTGAAAGTAATTTTTTAACCTGGATTGAGCTGAGTGTTTTAGTTCTTAAGCTGTGGGATTGTTTTAAAATGAATAAATTGTTGGGGCGGCCAGGTAGCACAGCGAGTGAGAGAGAGCACCGGCCCCAGTGTCCAGATGATCTGGGGATGGAATCCTGGCTCAGACACTTGGCACCCACCGAGAAACACCTGGCTGTGTAACCTTGAGCAAGTTACTAGAAAAATTAATTGTTAATGAGCCCTTTTAAAAGATCTCTTTTAGTTGTAATTTTTTTTTTTTGCAAATCTATCACCATTGTTTCTACTTTTTATTGGTCTGTCCTTATTTTACTCAATCCCTGTTCTTCCTTTGATGGGTAAATTAACTGAGATAAAGATGAGGAGAGAATATTTGGTTAACTGTTTCTGTTACTAAATCATTGGCTCCTAACTTGTTTTGATTTCTCACAAGGAGTCTCAAGATGTTATAATCAGAATTACTTTTAATTCACTTTTATTTTTCAAATCAATATGCCATCAAAGAATTCTTTGGAGAAAGTATAAAATAACAATGTTATGTTACAACTTCCAAAAAAATTTGGGGTCCTTGTATCAAGCGGTTCGGTTGTATTACAGTATTAGAGACACATTGCTCAATTTTCCCTACTAAAATCTAAGCTATTGGATGGCAGGGACTGTTGCCTTTTTAGTCTCCATATCCCCCATATCCAGTCTTAGTGACAGGTACAAACCAGGAGGCAGTGAAGTGTTAAGTTTGAATGAGTATGGTACCTGGAGTTGCAGGAACTGAGCTCAAATCTTAATTCTGTTACTTTGCAAAAATTTACCTTCTTGGACATCATTTTCCTCCTCTGAAAATTGGGGGAATTAGAATAGATAATTGCTAAGGTCTTTTCTAGCTTTAAATCCTATGAACAAGACAACCCATAGGAAAACACAGGGTGAAAATGAGAAGGAAGAGGGTTTTTTAATGAGATATCCTCACTGCTAATGGAAGATTAGCTATGTACTAGACCATATGAGAAAATGGAAGAAGGACATAAAAATCTATAAGAAAAGAATGTAGGACCGTTAGGCATATAATTAGGCTGATAATTTGCTTGGTTGCTTCTAGTACATATGTTATTATCTCCATCCCACTTTATTTTCCATTTCATCTTTCTGATTACTGCCAGGGTTATTCAGAACTCTCCTTTTTAATGTAGGGGGGGCTCATCACAGACTTGTCAAATTGGTGGCCTGAAAAAGGAACCAGGAACTATGAATACCATTATTTCATTCTATTCTAGAGCAAGAGTTCTTAAACTTTTGTGTCATGGGCCCCTTCTCTCAATGTTTTCAAATATTTGAAGGAAATGTTAAATTTCAGTTAGAGGTTAGTGAAAATAAAGATGTAATTTTTTTCTTTTCCTTTTTCATGGACCCCTAAAATTCATCCATAGACAAACCCCTATTTTAGAGATAGCATTTTATGTTTTTTAAGTGAAAGTATCCTCTTTTATCACTTGCTTCTCCACCTCATATTCCCTAGCCCAGTCAACCCCTATAATCCCTTCTCTTTTTACACTTGACCAGGAAGCATGAGGTAAAGTTGGCAAGCATCACAGTCTTAATGGGATGTCTTAATCATATGTCTTACCCTTTAACAAATGTATTTGCTATTAGCATCACGCCATTAAGTTGATGAAATTGCTATATCCTCTCATTCCCTTAGTTTTATCCTTGTCCTCAAATTTTTCCTTTTGCTTTTCAAAAAACAATTAATTGCTATACAATATGGAAACTAATTTCTGAAAACAGTAATAATAACTGACATTTAATAAGACTTACCAAAAAATACTTTACACACATTATTAGTTCATCTCTTCCTGTAAGGTAGTATGCTACAGGGAAAAGAACACTGAATTTGGAAGTAGAAAATCTTGATTCAGATACTAGTTCTGTGAGCAAGTCACTTCACTACTGTGGGCCTCAGTTTCCTCATCTGTAAAATGAGGGGTTTGGACTGGTTGATTTCTAAACTCACATCTGATCTAAATCTATCATTCTTTGAGTAGCATATTCCCATTTTACAGATTAGGAAACAAAACAAGTTAAATTATTTGTCCATAGTCACATAGCTAGTAAATGATAGAATTCAAACCCAAGTCTCTCTTGATACCAAGTCCAGAACTTTTGCTACTGTACCACAACGAGATCTAGAATTAAGATAAGCATTTTTTTCTCCAGAAATGTATATATGAAGCTCTGTTGTAGACTACAAATGTAGACCAGTTGCTATACTATATAAAATGATAACTTTCTGTTACTGGCTAACTTACTGCTTATACAGCTGACTCGACAAAATAGAGTTAATCACTTGACTAAATTGAAAAACAATTATTTTGATTATTTAAGTGCATGCATGACCTGTGGTCCTTGTCCGAATGACCATGTCACTCTGTAAGACTATCCATCACAAATTAGGTGAAAACCTTTCAAAATTAAATGAAGTTGAAATTATTCCTTCTTTCTTCTCTTTACTCTTTCATCTTGATCTGTGGTTAGTAGAAGGAAGGTAGAATTGAATTAAAATGGATATTAAAAAACTTCCACGCTTTGGTTGGTGAAAAACTAAAAAGCCAACACAAAAGAATATTATAGGAACAATTAGGGGAAAGGAACAATCGTTTATTAAGCGCACACACACATATATAGGGCACTCAGCTAAATGCTTTACTGATATCTTATTTGATCCTCAAAACAACCTTGTATTCCAATTTTACAGTTTAGAAAACTGAGGCAGACAGCAGTTAAGTGACCCCAGTCACACATCTAGTAAGTGTCTGAGGGTAGTTTGGGTTCAGGTTTTCTTTATTCCAGGCCAAGCGGCTTTATCCACTGTGCTACCTAGCTATTAAATCCATTGGTATAAAGTTGAAGCTGCTGAGCCCTGGAGCTTGACTAAAAGTATTTCACGTTCTAGCATTTCTACTGCTACTTTATAGCAGAGGTTGAGCTAGGTTGCATTTAACCATTTCAAATTCATCATAAATTGGTCATTTATATTCAGAAAGTGATTAATGATTATTTTAGATCCTTTCCTAAATAGCTCTTTAATATCACTGACTTGTGTCAAACAATGGGCTATCCCCCATGCCTGGAATGCTCAGTCTCCCCTTTTCTACCTTTTAGCCTCCCTGGCTTCCTTCAAGTCCCAGCTAAAATCCTACCTTCTATAGAAAATCTTTCCCAGTCCCCCTTAATTCTAGTGTCTTACATTTATTGATTATTTCCAGTTTATCTTTTTCATAGCTTCTTGAGAGCACGGACTGCTTTTTTTCCCTTTTTTTTTTTTTGTATCCCCATCACTTAGCACAGTTTCTGACACACAGTGAATGCTTAAAAAATGTTTATTGACTGCCTGATTTGACATTAGTAACCTTAGTAATAACTGTTACCAGCATACTTAGTCTTTATTCTTTAGAATAGAGAATCAAGTAACTGAGTGATGTTCGGGAGGATAAAAGTGATTCTTTGGTGCCATGAATGACCCTGTAAGATGGACTTCTAGTATGGCTTAGAAATGTTGCGTGTGTGGTTGGGGGTCAGATTGGGTTTTTTTTTTTGTAAACCAAATCCTCTCGAACCAGTAGGGCAGAGTTCCTAGACATGTTTGTATTGGGGGAAGGCTATTCCTGACTTTATCACAGGTGGATACTTCATACATGGGCCAGCTTTTCATGCCCCACCAACACTTGGCCCAGAAAGTTCATTTTGCTAGACTTAAAGAAATGGAGTTCAAATGTCTGTTGGTTATCTTTGCATTTTGGAGAGGAGCTATTTCCCCAAGTGGTTATCTTTGGAAACTTGAAAAAATTGAAACTTGTGATTAAAATCAAGCATTACATTGTACCATAAACTGAGCTTAATATTCTCTGTAGGGAAGACATGTAATTATATTTAAATGAAAATTCTTTATCTTGCAGAGTCAGTAGAACAGAGCGTAGTGGAAGATATGGTTCCATTATAGATCGGGATGATCGAGATGAACGTGAATCCAGAAGTAGACGAAGGGATTCAGACTATAAAAGATCTAGTGATGATCGCAGGAATGACAGATATGATGACTATAGAGATTATGACAGTCCAGAGGTATGTAAATGGTCCCTGGTTTATAAAATTGTCTTACCATAACAGGATTCATATAGTGATTCATGTTATCTTATTTGATCTCACAACAGTCCTATGAGATAGGTGCTATTTCCTATTTTACACATAAGGAAACAGGTTGAGAGATTTGAGTGACTTGCCCAAGGTTGCACAATTTGTATGGCCTCAGAGACAGGATTCAAGCTCTGGTCTTCCTGACTCCAAATCTAACACGCTATTGAGTGTACCATCTAGCCACCCTAAATTTACTGTGTGTGAAAATACTTGCTTAATTTTTGTAAGCTGAGATGACTAAATGGAGAAATATATGAAACGTTTCTTTTAGGTGCTCCATAGAGCATTTATGTGCTGTTTAGGTGGCTATTGAGTTATTAAATATGAAAATTATTTAACTTCAGTTGCTGTAGCCCTTTGTTGAACTTCAATTACTTTTGAATTTTATATTCAGTTTCTGTATTCTTAAGCATATTTAAGTTTATTTTAATCTGTAAAGATAATTTATTGAATCCTGTGCAACATTGTATAGGAAGTGTAGAAAATTCCTTTTTAAAAATGTGTTTAAATAAATAAGCTTTTAATGAGATAGATTTCATTTCTCTGTGAGATCCCATTTCAACAGTGTGCTGTGTTCTTTTGTACTGCTTTTTTTCTTGAGAGAGAATAACTAATGTCTGTTGGTGGTTGGCTAGGTACGCACTGATGCAGAATGTGGAACCCAGGATGCCCACATTTTCCTGAAACCTTTTCATAAGAATAGTTTATAGTCTTCAGTGTCTCCTAATTACTGTTATTAGTGATGGGAAATTGTGACCATATCCTCCCCCTCCACTTCACCACCCAACATGTGCGCCCCTTTAGCTCCATCCCAAAATGAAGTTTGCATTGCATTTTTGTTTATTGTCCATCAGAGGGAACGCGAGAGAAGGAATAGTGACAGATCAGAAGATGGTTACCATTCTGATGGTGACTACGGAGAGCATGACTACAGGAATGATATTAATGATGAGTGGGAGAGTAAGACGATCATGTTGCGCGGACTTCCCATTACTGTTACTGAGAATGATGTAAGTATCAGAAAGAAATGCCAATTTAGTGAGAATGTGAGTAAGAAAACGCAGATTTGAAATTTGAACATTATCTTTTTTAAAAACCTGTTTACTCAAGCACTGGATTTTTC